>NC_056744.1:219877701-219902701 GCF_019279795.1 Protopterus annectens
GGAGCCATTCTTTTAAGAGAGGGGTTAGCCCACTCCATTTCTTCTATTTTTTCCAGTAATTTGTGTTTTTTATCATATGTCACAGCAGAATCAAGATCCTCAAACAATGAAGGTCCATCAGGAAGAAAAGTTTTCAGCCTTGCTGGAAACAAGAGGTGAGTCTTAATCCATACCTTTTTCAGTTCTTTAATTAGAGGTAAAAAAAACTTTCTTTTAGTAATTACCATTGTTGAATAGTCATTATTGAAGTGAATAATAGAGTCATTGTATTTTAAAGGTGATTTTGACCAGGCTGTTTTTAGAATTAAGTCTTTATCTGAAGATGATAGGAATTTTACTATGACATATCTAGATTGTTTCCTGTTGGCACTGTTTACTGATGTGAGAAACCGATGTGCTCTCTCTATACCAAAAGATAATGCCTCTGGTAACTCTAGAAATTTTGGCAGCCATGAGTTAAGGAAACTTGACATATTGTTTCCTTCTATATTTTCCTGAAGACCAAAAATCCTTATATTATTCTGACGTGATCTATTCTCTAGATGATCCAGTTTATGTTGTAATGAAGTATTTTGTTTAAGCAAAAATTCTATGTTGTTTTCATTTTGTAGCAATCTTCCATCAAAGTCTGTTAATGATTCCTAAATATTAGTAATTTGAATTTTTTGCTGTTTTAAATCCTCATGAAGCAAATCCATCTGCTTGGTAGTTTTTTCTTTAAAGTTGTCCATTTTACAGTCAGTTATATCAGTCTTAGTTGTGAGGTCTTGAATAGTTGTTCTCAAAGTCTGTAGTTCCTTTTTTGTACTGGAATCCTGGTTGTTTGCCTTAGTATAACTCATGTTGAAAATATCCCAGAAGTAAGTATTTGTTCAGATGAATGTTTTGACTGGAAATTATAACCAAGTTTGATTTATAAGTAGATATTCCTGAAGAGAATGTTGAATACTATCAAATTCTGCAAAAATAAATCCACTTTTTCTTGATATGAAACAAATTTCCAGTGAAGATATATTTTCCTTAGTGGAGCTTGTAAAATCTGCTTCTACACCATGACCATGCTAGCCACGCCCCCTTACATTTTGGTCTTGAGGGTACCGTCCTCGACATAAGGCACCTCCTTGTGTTAATTTTCTCTTTTGTTGCATGTGCATACACATTAATAAACTTTTCTGTATTTCCTGTGGGATCCTTCCACTATTTCTTTACATACACCTATTAAACAAACTCAGTCATCCAACAAAACAGTTACTCACTCATTCTACTCTTTTAACTACAATTATCTAAAAAGAAAAACAAATTTTTCCGCTCTGGGTATAGCATATTTGCACAGCTTTAATAGTTAAGTATCTGAGTCTCTGACTATTCCATACAAAGCAGCATGGAATTCACAGAAGAACTTTCTGTGCTGGGCCTTGTAATTTATTCCACACTGCCCCGCAGCAATACCAAAGTTCAGAGTATGAGTCTTAAGGCACCAAATGTTAAAGTACAAAATTAAACAACAGGGAGTTTTACCTTTTAGTCTCAGTCGAGAATAATACTTTAAGATGTGCAAATTACTTGTTTATTATATAAACAGTGCTGGGAGACCGGCTACTAAAATTTTCAGATCAGTCTCAAAGAATAAAGGAAAAACTTCATTTCTATACTTTTTCTTATCAATTTCTTGCATACAGAACTTTGGCATAACATTACTTTCAACATATAATTTAATTTTTAATTATTTTATGACCCATGATCCTTGCTTAGAACTTCACATAATCACTTCATAAATATGCCTTTTAAAACCTAGACCATCTGTATTTAAGACTTATTGACTTTTAACTTTGTAACATTCAGTACCAGAACACACTGTCTCACATCCTTGCAAAGACATCCCCCAGCCTGAGAAGGACAGAGTGAACTGTTGATTAATCTGGTTTACACAGATACCTGACACAATTCATTAACTTTCTAAAACTAACTTTTAACCAGAACATAACATTCCTTAACTCCTTCAGCACTTACTTTTCTTTCATGTATCTGTCAGTGCACTACAAGAGAATGCACTTGTAAGACACTTAAAATCTAAAGCTACTACTTATGTGAAACATCATGCATCTGTTTCCCAGTTTTCCATTGATATAAACATAAACATTTTATTTGACTCATTTGTGAAGAAACTACAAGTTACTATGCATTTTGTGAAGAATAAACATGAGACAATAATTTTCCATTACAAGGTTATACTCAAAACTTCATCACAGAAATGTTTTTAACTTGGCAGATTTGCAGATAAGAAAGAACAATTTTAATAATGCACAATGAAAGGGCAATACATTAAAAACAGGCCAGAAAATTACAGAATTACTTATTTTATAGGGGAAATAAATACAGAGAAGAAGAACATCAGTTATTAGTTGCAAAATGTTTTGGACCTCTTGTGGTGAAACTGGCACAGTCGTATTTTGGGAGGATACTTAATTATGTACAAAAATAAAGCTATAATTTTAGAATGATTTTATTGAACTGCTATAATGAAAGAAGGTAATTCCCTGAATTGCAAGAAGATTTTAAGGAAATAAGCCCATACTGCTCACTGGTAGGCCTAACTATAAAACTTTGATGACATAATTTGAAAACAATTCACTACAGAAAACACCAATGTTGGGAAAAGGTGACTAAGATGAACAGATAGCATTACTGAAGTAATCAATATGAATTTTCAAGAATTAAAGGGGGAGTTGTTGAGAGATAGGTTTGGTGTGCTAAAGTCCTTGAGGTCATAAGGAGTCAGACAGAAGTAAATGACTAAAAAACAACAATAACAACAATGAATGACATTATGTATTTTTATGCAGCAAGCTCAGAATGTCAAAAGACTGCAACACATCCTGGTTTCAGAAATCCACCGATATCTATGCATCATATTGAGGTCCCATTCAAGCAGATAGCCATGGATCTAGTTGATGCATTAATAAGGACTAGCAATGTCCATCAGTGCATTGTTGTAATTACTGACTAGGATACAGAATTTTCTGAAGCAGTACCACTGCAAAAAGCCAATGCTAACTCAAGTGCCAAATGAGTAAGTGATTTTTCTCTAGAGTAAGGATATCCATAGAAATAATACACCAGCATTGGCAGTGTTTTAAAGTAAATCAGTTAAGAACTTCACTGAATTAGCCACAAGCTAATGGGTTAATGCTGTGCTTTAATAAAATTATGAAGTCTACCCTGAGATAAGGCCATAGAACAAGATGTTAAGAAATGGGACCATTAACATCCTTGCCTCCTGTTTGCTGCAGGGCAAGTATCTTAAGATTAAACAGGATTTACCACATTTGAGTTACTATACGAGAGATATCCCCAAGGCAGCATTTGTCTATGTCCTCTTCTTTCTTTAGTTAAAACTGTGAATGAATCAAAGTAAAAAGTGTTGGCACAATTAAAATTTCATAAGAGTGGTTAAACAGATACAACTTTGTTTTCCTTTTGGGGGGAGGTGAATTTTGGATGCTGAGGAATAGAAATACCAAGAATGTGCATTAGCACCTTTCAGTCTTTCTAGGAATAGGCACCAGGACTGCTTACCATACTGCCTGCTGTAGCTCCTGTTATGAAGAATTTCCAGTAATGAGGAAGCAGTAATTATGTACTATTATAATATCTATGCTGGTGAAAATAAAATCAGCATTAGCAGCAGAGCAGTGGAAGAACAAGGAAGACAGAGCAAACTTTAACATTGCATTTTGGTCAGCCAAAGGGTTTGGTTGATGGCATTATGCATGCTAATATGGAGGTCAGCAGAGGTGGACCCCAAGACAAGTTATTTGAGCAAGGCTGGCTTATTATCAGGATAAAGAAAGGTGGAAGAAAGTTTCAGTTTATACAAATTCCAGGAAATTGTGAAAGAGAGGACTACTCCAGTTCTATAAACAGCCTTGCAGCCCAATTCTGTTACATATCACCAAATTGAATCCTCTTGAGAAGGAGAGTATATCAGGTTCTTATATTTGCTGAGTAGGCTAGGAAAAGTCCAAGACTGGTGTCAGAGAACCTTTCTACATGCAGTCTTAAAAAGACCTCTAGAAACCTGGAATAGTGATGTGAATAAAGGAAGCAATGATCTTTACTGAAAGAGACTTTGTGGAGGAGAGATACATTTCTCCAAGTGTGACATCTGCGCCCTGGCCCAGCAATCGAGGAGCCTCAATCCTCACCACTAATACCAGTGAGGGGCATCTCATATAGGAAGAAAGGATAACAAATACACACAGTAAAGTGCAATTTCCCTTAAGAGCACAGAGAGATCACAGTCAGTCTGGGGCTGGTCGCTCCCTTGCTCTCCAGGTTCTCAATAAGACTCCCCACTGGCACATCTATAGGGTCCAGATCTCAGCCTAGTGGGTGTGCTAAAACCTCCAGCATCCTCTCTGTCCAACCAGTGCTTTGTGTCCTGCCCAAGTAGCTGACAAACATGCACAAACACACACACACACTTTGAGAAGAGTTTATACAACCACATAAACACTCCTGGGGAAGGCTGGCACAGGTTCTCCAGCTGTGCCCCTTTTCCAAGACTATATGGTAGTACCAGCTGCCACCACCCACTAATATTTATCAGCTACTCAAAGGCCCTTGAAAGGGTGCCCAATTATTACTGTGCAATATTATTATCCAATTGGCAGTAGAGCCCAGGGCTAAAGCTATTGAAGTGTCTTTGTACAATTTTACCAAAGGCATGCAAGTACTCTAAAGAGCTTAAATTATCTCTAAATAAACAGCCACAGTTGAAAGGGTTTAAAAATATGTAATAACAAATAGTCAAAACACAAGACAATACTTTTTACTACACAGTGCTAGTCAAGAGTTCTGAGATCACAGAGAAATACTTAAAATAATTCAGTAGTACAGTTCTGACATCAAAGAAAAACACTTAGTCTAATCTTTCAAGTTTCTAGCTATTTCTAAGAGAAGACACAGATCTAAGATAAACTTTCATATAGAGCATGATAGTGCTGATGAGTTGGATGATCGAGACAAAAATGCTTAATGCTCTCTGATTATCTCTGTTTTTAAAAATCACATTCCTTGTTCACATTACATCATTCTTCACACTTCCCTGGGTTCCCAGGCTAACAGAAACTACATTTACATTCTTCACCTCTGGGCAGAAACCAGAGCAATAAAGGACATTTATGCATGGAAATTCTGGCCATTAACTCTGGCCTTAAAACAATAGGCAGGATGTCTCACTCTAGACTTGCTGACTCCGAGTTTTAACAGCAAATGGTCACAACATGCTTTACTTGGTCAGTAGAGTGCACTGTTGATAAATGTTTTCCCAATTCCACATGTAACACTAATTTTACCATTTAAGACAACAAGCCTGTGGTTTACATTAATATTCACAGATGACAGAATTATCTCCAAAATTCTATTTGGCTAGGCTGGCAGCCTTCATCTATCTTCACCCAATCTTCACATACCCCTCCCCGGAGAACTCAAGCTAGTTTTTCAAGTGACCCTTGAGAAACACTGATTGTGGGAGTTAGGTCTATCTGAGTGTACCTTACCCCATTCCTTGTCTTGACAGCCCATCTGCATTGGCATTGCTAATCTCACTGTGGTGCTGCACAGACATATATGCTTGCAACCCCAAGCTCCATCTTAGCAACTTGGCATTTTGCTGTCTGGCTCTGATTAACCATGTTAGAGGGTTGTGATCTGTCATAACAGTGAATTTCCTTCCATACTGATAAGGCTGAAGTTTCTGCAGTGCCCACACTTTGGCTAGACATTCCTTATCTACAGCTGCATAGCATTCCTCCCTGGGTTGGAGCCTATGACTGAGATAAAACACTGGGTGCTCTTCCCCCTCTGAAGAAATCTGGCTAAGTACAGCCCCCACCCCATGGTTCAAAGCATCCACCCGCACAACAAATTCTTTCCTGTAATCTGGACTAGCTAACACAGGGGGTCCTCCCAAAGCTTCTTTAAGCTTCTGGAATGTCTGCTCACATGCTGGGGTCCACACCACCTTATCTGGCCTGTTCTTCTTTGTCAGGTCTGTGAGGGGAGCAGCTATGGTACTATAGCTGCGGACAAACTTTCTGTAGTACCCTGCTGTCCCTAAAAATGCCCTCACCTGCGTTTTGGTAACAGGTGCAGGCCATGCCTGAATGGCTTCCACTTTGGCAGGTTCTGGCCTTATCTTACCACTCCCCACTCTATGTCCTAGGTAGGAGATCTCTGCCATACCCACCTGACATTTGTTTAGCTTAATGGTCAACCCTGCCCTCTGCAGTCTGCCCAGCACCTCCCAGACATGCTGAAAGTGTTCTGGCCAGGAATGACTGTTGATGGCAATATCATCTAGGTAAGCAAGGGCAAACCCCCATGCTCCTGCTAGGATATGATCTACCAGCCTATGGAAAGTTGCTGGGGCATTCGCTATCCCAAAGGGCATCTTTGTGAACTCATACAAGCCAAAAGGAGTCACAAAGGCTGACCTCTCTAGCACTGGGAGTCAAGGGCACCTGCCAGTAATCCTTGGTAAGATCAATGGTTGTAAGATACTTAGCCCCACCCAGCTGCTCTAAGGCCTCATCTGTCCTTGGCATGGGGTAAGCATCTGACTCTGTGTGACTATTTAATTTCCTGGAGATCACACAGAACCTGGTGCTGCCATCATTCTTTGGCACCAGCACCACTGTGGAGGCCGGGGACTGTTGGACTCTTGAATCACCCCTAGTTCCAACATCTCCTGTACCTCCTCCCTCAGAGACTGTTTGACTCTCTCATGCACTCTATAATGGGCCTGCCTAATAGGCCTTTGGGGTCCTGTATCCACCTAGTGCTGCCCTAGGTGGGGGCACACTGGTTTTTCAGTGAACATGTCCCCAAATTCCTGCAACACTGCTCGGATTTCTCAAACCTGGGTAGGGGATAGCTGCTGGGACATTGCTACCCCTTCCACTGAGGTGTCAGCCTGAGCCTCACTGAGGAGATCAGTCCCCAGATCTCCTTCAGACTCCTCCTACAATCCACTGCAAATGCTCAGCACAAGGGCCTCCCTATCATGGTAAGGTTTCATCATGTTAACATGGTACAATTTGTGCCCCTGCCTTCTGCCTAGCAGTTCCACCATGTAATTAACATCACTTATCTTTCTTACCACCTTGTAGGGTCCCTCCCAAGCTGCTTGCAGCTTGTTGGGTCTGACAGGAATGAGAACCATTACCTGCTGCCCCACAGCATACTCTCTAGCTCGAGCATTCCTGTCATACCACACCTTTTTCTGTTGTTGAGCTTCTGCCAGGTTTTCCTGGGCCAAGCCCATGAGTTCATTGAACCTTATCCTAAAGTTCAAAAATACACCAGTGAAAGAAGCAGTCAAAGGTGAGATAAGAGAAACAACTTTAATCCATGTTATTCATCCGTCCTGGTACCTCAGCAATTCGCCTTCAATGGAACAAATATTCAAATACGCACATTCTCTTTTATATACTCATCAATTAAACAATCAATCAATTCATCAAATGATTAACCCTATGAACACTTTAACAACTCGTCTAACATTCATTTGATATTATATATGAAAATTCAAACAATACCAAATCTTATTTATAGAAAAAATAACTAAAAAAAAATAATAATGAATCTGATATAATATAATAATTCATGTTATTTTTCAGTCTTACAAATATTATAAATCTTTTTCAAAAATGCTACTTATTACTAAACAAATTTAAATAAATATTCATAAATACATATGACATTGAAATGCACATTTAGAAATAAATAATTAATTAATTAAATGCACTCAAATTTAATTATGATTCAAAGATTCCAGCAAACCCATCTATCAAATTTCATCCACTATCTAAATTCATCCCAACGGGAAATAATGTATGGTACCCCATAATCATTCTATGATCTAACCTATTTAATGCAGTCTTAAAATTTCCTGTACAAAAATGAGGTCTAGCTAGTACACCAAATACAAAACCTTCAATGTTACCATTATGCATGTTAATAAAATGAGTGTCTACTGGACTATCCATATTTCTCCTCCTAATGTCCCCCAAATGCTCCAAAATACACACCTTAACCTTCCTGGTTGTCTGGCCAATGTACCATAGCAGCGTGATACAATCACTCCCCAAAATGTACACTACCTCTGATGACATGCAATCAAACCTTTCAAATGCCAAATATTTCCTCCCATTTATTTTCATCCCATGCATATTCTTTGTCTTGTCACAAACCAAACAACGACTACAACAATACATCCCAACATTTGTGTTGGTGAAAGGCTCAAGTTTCCTATTTAACATTTCTTTTAAATTGGAATACCTGTTGTAAGAGAAGGTAATGTGCTTCGGGAAAAGACAACCAACAGTTAAATCTTTGCACACAACATGCCACAATTCTCTAATAATTTTTTCAACCATATTAGAGAAACCTGAAAATCTAGATACAAAAAATATATTTTCTAGTGTAGATGTAGTCACAGAATGATTACAATTATAATATATGTTCCTCCCTGATGTATGAATTCTATACAATCTCTTCCTTATATCTAAAAGTTTAGTACTCTCATATCCCCTAGATAAGAGTCTATTAAAGGTTTCATCACATGCCTCTTCTCATAAACCTGTATCCAATGTATTTCTCAAAATCCTCTTAAATTCCCCTTCGGGCAATGCCTTGATCAAATGTGGAGGATGCATGCTACTAGCGTGCAAAAAAGTATTCACCACTGTTGGTTTCCTAAAGGGTCTGTGTTGTATCAAATTACCTTTCCCTACATAAAATTCTACATCCAAAAAGGGTGTACTATATAAGGAACTTTGTGCAACAAACTTTAATCCATGAGTATTCTGATTCAAGTTTTCCATAAACTGCGTAAATAGGGATGTCTCACCTTTGCAAATAAAAATTAAATCATCAATGTAACGTCTATAAAACACGACGTTATTCACAAAAAAAAGAACTCTGAAACATGAATTCTTTTTCAAACTCTCCCATGTATATTATTGCATAGGTGGGTGCAAAAGCTGCACCAATGGCAGTCCCTTTTACCTGTAAAAAGAAATCATTCTTCCACATAAAATAGTTGTGCGTCAAACTAAACTCCAATAAACATAACAAAAACATGGTACGTGGTCCCACATCCATCATCCTCTGCATGGCCTCCAAACCCCATCTTATGTTGATGTTAGTATATAAAGATGAAACATCAACTGTAGCCCAATAATATTCCTCCTTCCATTCTACCCCACGCAAGGCTGAACATACATCTAGAGTGTTCCTTACATGGGAACAAACTTTGGGAAGATATTTTTTAAAATGGGAATCCAAAAATATATTAACCCTTTCTACATAGGAGCCAATACCAGAGATGATGGGCCTTCCTGGTGGATTAGTCATGCTTTTGTGAATTTTTGGGATGATGTAAATGTATGGGTGATGAGGTTCCTTACCTAGTAGTTTTTTCACATCCTTATTGGTAAAAAAATCCAACCTTTCTCCTTTTTCTAATAGTTCACTTAACTCTTCAGAATACTGTTTCAAAGGGTTGTTGTTCAGTTTGACATAAGTGTCCTCTCCTATCAAAGCATTAACTATGTGTTTATATTTTTCAGTGTTCATCACAACCCAGTTACCCCTTTGTCAGCTGGTTTAATGGTAACTTTGTCCAATTTTGTTCTCAACTCTTTTAAGGCCAACCATTCGTATTTATTCAAGTTGAATGCCTTGTCTTTTCTACAAAATTCTTTATGTGCCTGTTCAAGTTTAGTGCAAACAACGTGCTCAAATGCATTTATAGCCTGCGACTATTTGGGAGGAGCAAAATTACTATCACCTGGAAAACAAGGGACATCAATGTGCCCATAACCTCCCCCTAAATTTTCTTCTGCACAAATATTATCCTCTACAAAAGATTCTGATACCTCATTATTATCATCATATTCATCAGGCATCATGTCATCATAATCATATATACTCAAATTTAACAATTCATCATCTACTGAAATTTTGCTTTCAGTTTGGAGATGTTTTTCTCGTTCAGAGAAATATACCCTTAAATTTAATTTACGGACAAATCTTTTAACATCCACCATTATATCCACCAATGAAGGTAACCTAGTGGGTATGAACTTGGTGCCTTTTAACAAAACCTTAAGCATGTCATCAGATAGAATTAAATCAGAAAGATTCAATACACTTAAATCCTTACAAGCTAAACAACCATCAACATTTTCAACATTTTGAATGACAGTCCCAACAATATTTTCAGAAATCAATTCAAAATCAACATCAATATTGTGCGTTAAATTAACATCACTAACACAACTAACATTAGCATTTTGAGTGACAATCCCCAATTCCAAATCAGCATCAGCACTATACATTACGTTAACATTGCTAGCAGAGCAAACGTTACCATTTTGAGTAACAGTCCCATCATTTTTTTCCAAAGTTATTTCACAATCTAAATTAACAGGAACAGAATGACTACAATTGAAAAGTATCTGTCCTTCCAAAGAACATGGCAAGTCTGGCTTTAGTTTTTTTAATTAGTTAGCGAAGCTGACATATGACTTGTCTTACCCTGGTTCTTCGCTGATCTTGTTTGCACATTAGAATAGGGCTCTGCTCACCCCTTCGATTCTCCACACTTCCATCCGAACCATCCATTGTGATATTTTCAAAAGAAACACTCTTGCGGCTTACCCCAGTCACAACCGAAGAACATGACGACACTTCCTCATTTCCGGTTATGCGTCTCTTGGATCTCTGATGGAAACGACGCCCCTTGCGTGGCCAATTATAGATTTCATTTTTTTCATAGTCCTTAATGTCCCTGTTTAACTTGGATTTTTTCTGAGCCATAACATCATTTTCTACCTTTATTAATTTATCATTGATATTTTTAAAATTTAACTGGAAAACAGCAGTTGAAGCCCTGCTAGTAAGTTCATGCTGTAAATCAGTTATTTTCTTGTGCAGATTGTCCATCGCCCTTTGATTTCTTTTAATAAGTATTTTTAACCAACTTAAGCAGCACTCCTGTGCCGCTTGCCTCCATTCTAATAACAGGTCATTTTCCTCTTCTTTGAAACCCCCAACTGGTAGTTTATCTATCCGCAAACCCCTGGGAGTGATACTAAGGGTTACATATTTTTCTAGTAACTTTGAATCATAGAAAACAGTCATTTCCTTGGACATCAACCGTTCTAAACGTGCAAAATCTTCCGAACATGAATCATTAACATCCATAGTCCATAAATCAGAGGCAGCACACTTCCGCTCCCTCTCCTTCAACAATTCAGCAAAGGAATATTTCTCCCCACTTTGAACTCCTTCAAAAACAGATTTCTCCATGACTGACAAAATACAGCAACCACGAATCTACCAAATATTCAAAAATACACCAGCGAAAGAAGCAGTCAAAGGTGAGATAAAGAGAAACAACTTTAATCCATGTTATTCATCCGTCTTGGTACCTCGGCAATTCGCCTTCAATGGAACAAATATTCAAATATGCACATTCTCTTTTATATACTCATCAGTTAAACAATCAATCAATTCATCAAATGATTAACCCTATGAACACTTTAACAACTCATCTAACATTCATTTGATATTATATATGAAAATTCAAACAATACCAAATCTTATTTATAGAAAAAATAACTAAAAAAACATAATAATGAATCTGATATAATATAATAATTCATGTTATTTTTCAATCTTACAAATATTATAAATCTTTTTAAAAATGCTACTTATTACTAAACAAATTTAAATAAATATTCATAAATACATATGACACTGAAATGCACATTTAGAAATAAATAATTAATTAATTAATAAATACACTCAAATTTCATTATGATTCAAAGATTCCAGCACACCCATATATCAAATTTCATCCACTATCTAAATTCATCCCAACGGGAAATAATGTATGGTACCCCATAATCATTCTATGCTTTAACCTATTTATTTCGCTGGTGTATTTTTGAATATTTGGTGGATTCGTGGTTGCTGTATTTTGTCAACATTGTCCTAAAGTTCAGGACATATGCCACAACAGACTCCTTGTGAGACTTGCACTCACCTTCCCACTCATCTCGAATTAAATCTAGAGTTCCCCTCACCTATGCCCATACAGCAACTCAAAGGGTGAAAAACCTGTGGATTCTTGGGGAACCTCTCTGCAAGCAAACAACAGATGGGGCAAATATTTGTCTCACTCCCTCTTAAACTGATCTGTAAATGCCCATAGCATGGACTTGACTGTAGAGTTTAACCTCTCAACAAGACCATTAGTCTGGGGATGGTAGGGGGTGGTCTTCATGTGCTTCACCCTACAGGACTTCCACAGACAAGCCAGCAGGTCTGACATGAAATTGGCACCTCTGTCAGTCAGTATTTCTTTTGGGAAACCTACCCTGCTGAAAATCTCTAACAAAGCATTTGCCACCTTCTCTGCCTCAATGGAGGACAAAGCCACTGCCTCAGGGTATCGTGTAGCATAATCCACTACCACTAGGATACACTTTTTCCCTGTGGAACTTGGGGTACTCAGAGGACCGACAATATCCATAGATACCCACTGAAATGGCTCCTCAATCACAGGCAAAGGCATCAAAGGAGCACTCACCTTGTCTCCTGCCTTGCCTACCTTTTGGCACTGCTCACAGGTCCTGGAGTACCCTGTTACATCTCTGGAAATTCCAGGCCAATAGAAGTTCTGCATAACATGCCTCTTTGTATGTTTTATGCCCATATGACCTGCAAAGGGAATATCATGGCCTATGGCTAGAAGTGCTGGATGGTAGGCTCTAGGCACTACTAACTGCTGTACTCTCTTCACCTTCTAGCCCTCCCTCAGGGGTCCACTCTCTGTACAGTAACCCTTTGTCCCAGTATACAGATTCCCCCTTTCCTTGAGAATCAGGTGCCTCCCTAGCTACCCGCCTCAGGCCTTGCAATGTAGGGTCTGAGAGCTGAGCCTGTCTCAACTCTCTCCTTGTAACCTTTCCCAGATCCCCTTCCACAGGAAGTCTGGCATCCTCTGACAGTGGTGCCTCACTGTCAGCCTGGGTACTACTACTCACCTCTATCTTTGCAGTCAATCTGTCCCAGGAAACAAAAGGTACCCACAAGCAGCTGTGGCTCACCTTCAGTCTCACTGCTACAGGGTAGCTCCCTCCCTGAAGTAACCACCTCACCAGTCCTGGCTGCAAGTATGCAGTCTGTCTGGGTCTCCTCCAGGCTACCAGACCCACATGCTTGTCTCTTAGCCTAACTGCATGTAACTGCATAAACACATGGTACTGCCTCATCCAAATCTTTGCCTATCAGGACATCTGCAGGATGGTAGTTTGGTACCCCTGTTGTCTCAAGACAACCTACTATTGGTATTTTGTCTTTCCCACTTACTGGCTCCTTCACCTTTTGTTCCCCACCTGTATGCCACATGGCCCCACTGGTTGCATTCAAAACATTTAACCCTAGCTCCTGGATGTGTACCTGGCCTAGTGGCTTCCCCTGCTACTGGCAGATTCTGTTGGGGCAGTCTGTGCTGCCCACCATGGGTTCCTTTAGACCCATGAGCAGTACTGGAGGTCCCTTTACTGTGCAGAGCTGCCCTTATTGCCAGGTATAGGTCTCCCTTCTTCCCCAACTCATCTGAAGTAGCACATTGTCTATCAGCTAACAATATCCTCATGTCCTCAGGCAAAGTTCTATAGGTTCATAGGTTCATAGGTTCGTACTAGGCTATTTGCCCTAAGGCATTTATAAGCCCAGCCAGAGTGTATGTGGCTTACACCACCCCTTAGGATGAGAATACTATGCCCTTTTAGGGTTTAGTTTACTATGCCTCTGTCTAGTAGTGACACAGAGATGACCCCCGGGGTAAACCTATGATCTCCCATCCACTCGTCGAGATTTCTCTTGAATAGAGTCAGTAAGGGGCTCTACCTAACATGGACTGGGATTCTGTTCCAGAGTGTAGGGAGCCTCTGGGTTATGAATCTGTCCCTCCAGCACGTCCTATTTATTTCTGTGTTGAGGTTTAAGTCACTTGTTCTCGTGGCTCTGATGGATTTGGATTTTCTGAGGTGGAGCATGTCCATTAATTCAGGATTGGACATGGCCTTGTACGTCAGGCACAGATCACCTCTGAGTAGGCGGTATGTGACTGAATAGAGCTGGAGTTTTTTCAGTCGGGCAGCATATGACATATGTTTAAGACCCTTTATCCTCTTGGTGAGGAACTTTTGGGGTCTTTCCAACTGCTGCAGGTGTCGGGTGAGATACATCCCAAATGGGGCATTGTACTCAATCATTGGCCTGATAAGAGAAGAGTACAGGGGCACAATGACCTCTCTTGATCTAGATGTGAAACCCTTCATGATAAGGTGGGCAATATAGAAGGTCTTCCTAACCACTTTGGCAATGTGAGTGTCAAATGAGAGGTTACTGTCAACCTGGGTCCCTAGGTCCCTGATTACCTCTTCCGTACTTAATGGATTACCGCCTATGTGGTAATTTGTCGGTACCTTGTTTTTCCCAAAGGGTATGACTATACATTTTTTGGTGTTCAGCTTAAGGCCATGGCTCTGGCACCAATTATCCATTCCTATGAGGCCTCTCTGGAGGATGTTTGTGTCCGCTGGAGTATCAATTATGGTGCCCAGTTTGCAGTCATCTGCAAACTTTGTCAGCCACAGTCCTCCTATGCTTGCCTGTACTTCGGAAAAATAAATGCCGAACAAGAGGGGTCCCAGGACTGAGCCCTGTGGGACACTGCTTGTGACTGGCTTAGAGTCTGACATAGCTCCAGCAACTCTGACCCTGTGGGTTCTGTCCTTGAGCCAGTTTGCAACCCATCTTGTGACATATGGGTTTACATTTAAGCTGGTGAGTTTGTCTATGAAGCCCGAGTGGGGTATTGTGTCAAAGGCTTTTGCAAGGTCAAGGTAGGTTGTGTGAACTGCCTTACCCTCATCAATGGCCTTAGTGACTGTTTCAAAAAAGTCGACCAAGTTCAAAAGGCAGGATCTGCCCTTGACAAAGCCAAATTGAGTAGGATCCAATGTCTGTAGGTCCCCAGTGTCTTTGTTTATGAGTTCCATAATGATCCTCTCCATAGCTTTGCAGACCAGGCTCGTCAAGCTTATGGGCGTGTAATTTCCAGGGTCCGTAGAGGCACCGCCTTTGTGAAGTGGGACCACTGTTGCTGTACTCCACTCTTTGGGTACGTATCCTGTAGTAAGGCTAAGATTAAACAGCAGCCTTATGTGTGGGTTTAGTTCCTCTTGAGTTCATGTAGCACACAGCCGGGACACCATCCGTCCCATTGATGCTGTGTTTTAGCTTTAGAGAGGGTGGCTCTCACCTGGGCATCTGAAATGTTAAGGAGGCTACAATCTGCTGGGATAGTTATTTCTCCTTTTGGGAGGGAGGGGAAGAGAATTTGCACTGAACCTGTCTGCCAGAATGTTGGCAATGTCAGTGGGTTCAGTGTATTTTGTGTCATTTTGGACTAACTCTGAGCATATCTGGGAGTTTCCACCCAGGTTTCTAACATAGCTAAAGAAGGCCTTGTGATTGTCTTTTTGTGTCTTTTGATTTTTCTCTCAAAGTTGGCCTTGGATGATTTTATGAGTGATCGTAGTTTTGCTAGTACTGATCAGAGACGCCTTCCCTTTTAGGGATTTTGCTCTGTCATGTAGTAGCTTCCTCCTCCTGTTGTAAAGTTTGTTTATGGCTGGGATCCACCAGACCGGCCTGCCTTTGGGGAATGGGTCTTGGTTTTATTTGGGATTGCATGATCCATGCATTCTTGAAGGTGCCCATAGAAGGCATTTGCAAAGGATTCAGCAGTGTGGGTTGTGGTTTCCACTGGCCCAGGGGCCTTGAAGGATACCACTTCAGTCTTAAGAAGTGTGAAGTTTGCTTTTGAGAAGTTCTTCACTGTGGTCTTTGTGCAGGGGTGGGGCGGGATGTGGATTTCCAGTGAGATTAATTTATGGTCTGATCTTACCAAAGAGGGATATACTTCGGTGTGGAGCATTTTGTCCCCATGTTTGTGATGATCAGGTCCAGTATATTGTCTCCTCTTGTGGGAATGGTGACTAGTTGTTCCATTGCATTTGAGTTTATGAATTCTAGGAACCTCTGGGCTAGGGTGTTGGGGCTTGAGTAATGTTCCCAGTCTATGTTTGGGTAGTTGAAGTCTCCCAAAATGATGGTATTTGGAGAGACATTCATACTCTCCAGTGTCTTCAGGATGGCTGTGTGGGGTTCCTGAGTTTGAGAGGGTGGTCTGTAGCATGCTACAATCTGTAAGGCAGTTTTGCCTATGGTTAGTTGCACCTGGATAGTATCCGATGCTTCGTGCATTGCCACTAACCTGGAGGTGTGGGTATCTTTGATGAAAATGGATACTCCCCCTCCTTTTGTGGTTCGGTCCAAGTTTTGGGGCCGGAAAGCGTGATATGAGGTAAAACCTGATAGTGCTGGGGTGCTCTCAGGAGCCCTGAACCAGGTTTCAGTCACTGCACAGACATCGATGTTCTCCATACTGAGGAGGGCTTCGAGGGTGTGCATCTTGAGGTTTAGACTTCTGGCATTGAGCAGCATTACCCTTAGTTTTTTTCTACTTGTGTTTTCTAGGGAGGTAGGTTTGTCATTTGAGCCTTGCCTAAAAAAGACACTATGGGGGTGGCAAGAGCCTTATTCTAAGAGCTTGTTCCCTCACCAAAAGGTCTGCCACCCCTTCAAAAGTGGTGATCTGACATCCACTCACCCACCTATGGAAATAAGTGCTCAGTTCAGCAACATATTCTTAGGTTCATAGGTTCATAGGTAGGTACTAGGCTATCTGCCCAAGGGCATTTATAAGCCTAGCCAGAATGTGTTGGCTTTCGCCTCCCTTTTAAATTAGTTTCCTGGACCTCTGTTTAGCAGGGCCATTGGAGTGATCCCAGGGGTAAATTTATGATTTCCCATCCACTCGTCAAGATTTCTTTTGAAGAGAGTCAGTGAGTGGCTTTGTCTAAAATAAATTGGAATTCTATTCCAGAGTGAGAGAAGTCTCTGGGACAGGAATCTATCCCTCCAGCATGTCCTGTTTATTGTTGTGCTGAGGTTTAATTCACTGGAGCATGTGGCTCTAAGAGCTTTGGTTTTCTTGAGGTGGAGCATGTCCATTAATTCCGGGTTGGACATGGCCTTGTATGTCAGGCAGAGATCACCTCTGAGCAGGCGGTAAGCCACTGAGTAGAGCTGGAGTTTCTTTAGTCGAGCTGCATAGACCATCTGTTTGAGGCCCATGATCCTCTTGGTGAGGTACTTCTGTGGTCTTTCCAGCTGTTGCAGGTGTTGAGTAAGGTACATTTCAAATGGGGCATTGTACTCTATTATGGCCCTAATGATTGATGAGTAGAGGATCACAATGACCTCTCTTGATCTAGATGTGAACCCTTTCGTGATTAGGTGGACTACATAGAAGGAATTTCTAACCACTTTGGCAATGTGATTATCAAAGGAGAGGTTGCTATTTACCTGGGTCCCCAAATCCCTAATTACATCTTCCATACTTAGTGGATTACCACCTATGTGATAATTCGTGGGCACTTTGTTTTCCCCAAAGGGGATGACTATGCATTTTTTGGCATTTAGCTTGAGGCCATGGTGCTGATACCAGGTATCTGTCTCTGTGAGACCCTTCTGGAGGATGTCTGTGTCAGCCGGAGAGTCGATTATGGCCCCCAGTTTGCAGTCATCTGCAAACTTGGTCAGCCATAGTCCTCCCATGCTTGCCTGTACCTCAGAGAAGTATATACCGAACAGGAGGTGTCCCAGGACTGAGCCCTGTGGGATGCCACTTGTAACTGGTTTAGAGTCGGACATGGCACCCGCAGCTCTGACCATCTCATGACATAGGGTTTAATGTTCAAGCTGGTGAGCTTATCCATGATGCCAGAGTGGGGAATGGTGTTGAAGGCCTTAGCGAGGTCCAGGTAGGCTGTGTGGAGTACCTTTCCCTCATCTATGGCCTTGGTAACCATTTCAAAGAAGTCAACTAGGTTTAAGAGGCAGGATCTGCCTTTAACAAAGCCGAATTGGGTAGGGTCCAGTTATCTGGAGATTCCCAATGTCTCTGTTTATGAGTTCCATGATGATGCGCTCCATAGCTTTGCAGACCAGGCTAGTCAGGCTTATAGGGTGATAGTTCCCAAGATCTGTTGTGGCAACACCTTTGTGGAGCGGGATGACTGTTGCTGTACATCATTCTTTGGCTGCATAGCCTGTGGTAAGGCTAAGTTTCAACAGTGAATTTAGGTGAGGGTTTAGTTCATTTTGGAGCTCGTGTAAGAGGCAGCCTAGGATACCATCCGGTCCCATTGATGCTGTGTTTTTAGCTTTGGAGAGGGCTGTTTTCACCTGCGTGTCTGTGATGTCTCAGGCTCTACATTCTTATGGGATGGACACGGGCCATTTTGGGGGTTGGGGGGGTAAAGTTTGCACTGAACCTGTCTGCCAGGATGTTGGCAATGTCAGTTGGTTCAGTGTATTTTTTGCCATTTTGCACTAGCTCAGAGCATATCTGAGAGTTGCCACCTAGATTCTTGACATAGCTAAGGAAGGCTTTGTGATTATCTTTAGAGTCTTTGGCAATTTTTCTTTCAAAACTGACCTTGGATGATTTTATGAGGGATCGTAATTTCTTGCTAATATTGATCAGGGATGCCTTTCCTTTTTGGGATTTTGCTTTATCATGTAATTCTGTTGTATAACTTATTTATGGCCGGGGACCACCAGACTGGTTTCCTCTTTTTAGAGGAGTGAGTCTTGGTTTTACTTGGGATGGCTCGATCCATGCATTCCTGTAGGTGCTCATAGAATGCATTTGTAAAGGATTATGTGGTTTGGGCAGCGTTATCCTTTAGCAAGGGAGCTTTGAAACTTTCCATCTGGGTCTTGAGAAGTGTGAAGTTGGCTTTTGAAATGTTTTTCACAGTGGTTTCCTTGACTGGGGGTGGGGTCGGGATGTGGATGTCCAGTGTGATTAGTTTATGGTCTGATCTTACCAGCGAGGGGTTTACCTCTGGTGTGGAGCACTGATCCCCCATGTTGGTGATGATCAGATCCAATATGTTGTCACCTCTTGTGGGCATGGTGACCAGCTGTTCCAGGGTGTTTGAGTTTATAAACTCTAGGAAGCGTTGGGCAAAGGAGTTTGTACTTGAGAAGTTTTCCCAGTCAATGTTTGGGTAGTTGAAATCACCCAATATCATGGTGTTAGGTAGGACCTTCATATTTTCCAGTGTTCTCAGGAATGCTGAGTGGGGGTCCTGAGACAAGGTGGGTGATCTGTAGCAAGCTACGATCTGAAAAACAGCTTTGCCCACTGTTAGTTGCACATGGATGGTCTCAGAGGCCTCGTGCTGTGCTACTAACCTGGAGGTGTGGGTATCCTTTATGAAAATGGATACACCCCCAGGTCCAGGTTCTGGGGCCGAAAGGTATGGTATGAGTTGTAGCCTGGTAGTGCTGGGGTGCTCTCTGGAGCCTTGAACCAGGTTTCTGTTACTGCACAGATATTAATTTTCTCCATGCTAAGGAGTGCCTCGAGTGTGTGCATTTTGAGGTTTAGACTTCTGGCATTAAGTAGCACTACCCTCAGTTTTTTGTTACTTGTGTTGTTTATGGAGGTGGATTTGTCTTTTGAGCCTTGCCTAAAAAAGGCACTATGGGGGTGGAAAGAGCCTTGGCCAGTATTCGAAAGCCTAAGAGTGACAGGTGCAAGCCATCTCTGGCAAAGCAGCGTGGCTTGTCGAGAATGTCATCCCAGGCTGACAGACACTGGATCCCCTTTGAACGACACCAATAGCTTAGCCAATTGTTAAAACTGATCATTTTTTCTTTGTACTGTGGCATCATTCTTGGTGAGGGCAAGATGCTACTCAGGGTCAGGGTAATACCGGCCTGGGCTACATGATCAGAGAGCTCCTCTATGTCTCTTTTCATGTAGTCCAGGGAGGTACGTCTTAGGTCATTCACACCAACATGTACAATGACAGTCATATTTGTACTTGTTTTGGAGTGACCTGAGTACTTGCATTATGTGGCGGATCCTGGCACCCGACAGGCAGCTTACAGTAACCTTCTCCTTGTTCAGTCTAGTGAGTGGAACGTCAGTGTGCCTGACAATACAGTCACCTATTACTAGTGTATTGGGTGTGTTGTTAAGCCTTAAGGGCTGTGGTTGCATGGCGCACTGACTTTGTAAAGTATGTGATACGTGGTTGTTGTTTGAGGGCTTTGGAGGTCTCTGCTGCTTAGGCAAAGTTTTATTTAGAGCCTCCGAGTATGTTTTTGTGTATTTATGTGTGTTGTTTACTGGTGCAGATATGGCTGGTGTATGTGAGACTGGTAGTGTGGAGCAAGTGTTTCCCATCTCCTCCTGACTGACTGTTCCAGCCATGGGTTGAGAGAGCTGGACCTCCAGTTTGGCTGTATAGTTGCATCTCTCACATACATTTGTGTTTGTTGGAAGGAGGAGAGGGTTGTCTGTGTACATGAGGCAATTATAACATTGCCTCAAGATTCCCAGATTCACCAGCTGGACTGGAGAGTACACCTGAAACTGCCCTTTGGACATGCCTGTATGGATAAATGAAATGATTTACTGATTGTCCGGTAGGGACGGATAGGGAGCCTTGTACTACTGTATAGTAAAGGGGGGTGTAGTGTTAGTGTTTATTAGTGTTTACTGAGAGCTTAAAGCAAGTGCTGGGCTGTAAAAGGAAAGTTAGAGTGCTTTATTTGAGAGTTTGACTACTTCCAAGGGAAAAATTGAAGAACAGACTTCATGGAGCCTGGAATAGTTTAACCCTAGCTAAACTGCGCAAATGTGGGTTTTAAAGCACAGAGATGAAAGAGATAGGAATTAGCCCAAAACGGCCAATAAACTACTAGTTGCTGGGCTGAGACCACTCCTCCAGGGACAGATAGGCTGCTCAAAGCTCCCTGTTCTCACTGGTGAACAGAGAAACTTCCTCCTGTCCAAGTAAGGATATGGGCAACACAGGAACTTGTACCACAGCCTTGAATTCAGCAGAACCTGAAAACTGGACTAGACTAGCTTAGAAAAGGCAGGAAACCAGAATATTTTTTTTTCTTTTTTTACAGAAAATACAGTAAACTTACACAAAAAACACTTTCAATGCTCAGAACAGGCTAGCACACTTGAGTGTATAGCCTACAACAGTTAAACAGAAGATTACAACACAAAAAATGACTTAAACGACTTTAAAAGTGCAACAGCAAAAATAAGTACAGTATGCAGCAAATATAGCTTTTTAGAGCACAGAAATGCTAGAAGGTCACTTTTTAGGTGTAAATAGCAGTCACAGGAAAAATGCAGAGAAAAAAGTACTTAATCAGTTGAAAGTCACTCTTTTGTCGCTCTGCTGCTTGTAGTACTCTGCAGGACACCATGAGGAGCTTTGCTGAGTTGTATACAAGCGCAAAACCACGCAAATGCGGGTTTTAAAGCAGATGCATTTTATTCACACACACTTTCATCTGCCTTGCATCTATGCTCACGAAACTTTTTCCTATACGTTTCAGGTGTTAGCTTAAACAATTCTAATAAGTGATTTTTAACAGCAGTATAATCAAAACATGCAACGTCAGACATTTTTGACAAAACAGTTACAGCTTTACAATGAAGTTAGGGGGTCAGGAACCATACTGTTTGCATACCCTCTCAAACATATGAATGAAACTATCAAAATTATCCCCCTCTTTAAACTGCGGAAGAAATTTACTGACCTTTTATGCTTCTGGGGTCCAGTTACTCCCGTCCCCATTACCTCCATGACTTTAATGAAGAGTCAGCATTTCCCTCTCATGCTTCCTCTGCTGCTCCTTTTCCTCGGCTTCCAGGCATAGCAGTTTCTCATTTTCATCAGCCTGTAGACTCCTCAGTCTCTCAGCTGCTTCTGTCTCCAAATGCCTGGCCTACAACTCAAGTCTCTTTAGCTCCAGATGGATTTTTAAGTCCTCTGCAGAAAGGTTGAGCTGTCCATTCTCTGAGGGTATTATATCTCCACTACCAGTCTGATTGTCCTCCTGGTTGCTGTTTTCTGATGCAGTTGTAACCAAGGCTGCAATCAGGTCTGCCTTAGTCAGGTTTCCATGCACCAGTCCCCTAGCCTGGCACATATCCGCCAGCTGGCTCCTTGTCAGCTTTCCATACTCCTCTGCTGACATGCTGCCTGCTCACCCTGACTAACTAAGCTAACAAAAGAAATAAAACAATTGTGATCTGAACCCTGAGTATTCACTTCATGGCTGATTTAGAGTACAAAACACCTTCAGAGCTCACTGTACACAAGCTACAGGAATTCACTCTACCCACACCACTACAAGCCAAATAGTATTTGCCAACCAATTAATATGTGGTGTGGATATCCCACCACTGCCAAACAATTAATATGTGATGCCCGCGCCCTGGCCCAGCAATCAAGGAGCCTCAGTCTTCACCACTAACACCAGTGAGGGGTGTCTCATGTAAGAGGAAAGTATAACAAATACACACAGTAAGGTGCAATTTCCCTTAAGAGCACACAGAGATCACAGTTGCTCCCTTGCTCTCCAGGTCCCCAATAAGACTCCCCACTGGCACAGCTATAGGGTCAGGATCTCAGCCTAGTGGGCAAGCTAAAACCTCCAGCACCCTCTCTGTCCAACCAGTGCTTCATGTCCCTGCCCAAGCAGCTCACACACACACACACACACACACACACACACACACACACACACACACACACACACACACACACACACACACACACACACACACACACACACACACACACACTTTGAGAAGAGTTTATACAACCACACAGACACTCCTGGGGAAGGCTGGCACAGGTTCTCCAGCTGTGCCCCTTTTCTCAGACTATATGGTAGTACTAGCTGCCACCACCCATTAATATTTATCAGCTACTCAAAGGCCCTTAAAAGAGTGCCCAATTATTACTGTGCAATATTATTATCCTATTGGTAGTACCAAAGGCATGCCAGTACTCTAAAGAGCTTAAATTATCTCTACAAAAGCAGCCACAGTTGAAAGGGTTTAAAAATATTTAATAACAAATAGACAAAACACAAGACAATAGTTTTTACTACACAGTGCTAGTCAAGAGTTCAGAGATCACAGAGAATACTTAAAATAATTCAGTAATACAGTTCTGATATCACAGAAAAACACATAGTCTAATCTTTCTAGTTTCTAGTTTCTAGCTATTTCTAAGAGAAAACACACGTCTAAGATAAACTTACATATAGAGCAAGACAGTGCTGATGAGTTGGATGGTCAAGACAAAAATGTTTAATGCTCTCCGATTCTCTCTGTTTTTTAAAATCACATTCCTGGTTCACATTACATCATTCTTCCCACTTCCCTGGGTTCCCAGGCTAACAGAAACTACATTTACATTCTTCATCTCTGGGCAGAAACCAGGGCAATAAAGGACATTTATGCATACAAATTTTGGCCATTAACTTTGGCCTTAAAACAATAGGCAGGATGCCTCACTCTAGACTTGCTGACTCCGAGTTTTAACATGAAAGGGTCACAACATGCTTTACTCGGTCAGTTGAGTGCACTGCTGATACATTTTTTTCCAGTTCCACATGTAAAACTATTTTTACCATTTAAGACAACAAGCCTGTGGTTTACATTAATATTTACAGATGACAGAATTATCTCCAAAATTCTATCTGTCTAGGCTAGCAGCCTTCATCTATCTTCACCCAATCTTCACACCTAGTATTCAAGATGTAGAAAACTAAAGGTATTAAATTCAGGCTTCAGTATCCTGCTATTTTAAAGCTGATGCTTCTTGGATATACTTGTTGTGTCTTTCGGCTTTTCCCGGTTAGGGGTCACCAGAGCGGATCTCCAGTCCGCTAATGATTGGTAGTTGATTTTTACGTGCCGAGTTACCAGCCCTGATGCATAACCTTCGACGCATCCACGCCCATCCCCACGTACTCTCCACGAAAGCTGAGAATTGAACTGAAATTGAACTGCGTGGCGAACTTACTGTAATGCAACCCACCACCCGGCAGCACCACATATTCTTATTCTCCAGAGAAGCGATTGGCCATGCTAGGCTATTTGCTTAGCAGCAACAGAGAGAAGGACCAAATCAGTTTGTGGGTAACAGAGCAGTAGTGTGATGGACAGAAAGACCTGTATGAGGTTCTAAGCATGTTTTTGAACCATGTTCTTTTTTAAATACAAGATATTCCTAAAGGGCAAAGTGGTTCTTTTACTAAGGAAGACTCAACAGATGTTATTAACCACTTGTCTCCTGACAGATAACTTCTAAGCCAGCTTGACTGAGCAATGTAAATGTGAGCTACACTAACCCTAACTCTACCAATTATGTTACTAAAACCCCTTTCCCTAACAGTATCAGTACCAAGACAACACTTGATCTGGGTTTTGCAGATGTGATTTATTGATATACGGCTTTTTTTAGTGGGAGAGAAGTATTCAATACTTTGCGATTCACTTTTATGAGTCATTTAGTGTTTTGTTATTCTTTCTTTTGAATTTTCTACCTTTTGTGATATAACACACACACACAATCATATATATATATATATATATATATATATATATATATATATATATATATATATATATAGGTCTACTTCACATGACTGACAACTAAAATACTGAATTTCATTTGACTGAGACTACAATACCTAATTTTCAAAATACGAAAAACATTTGACTGAGTCTCATTATACTGAAAGCTTACAATGCTGAATTTTAAATTACTGGATTTTAAGCCATAGATGTAATGTGTGTTTCCCTTCACCCGTGACTTGCTTGTGATAAAAAAGCATTACTGTAACTTAAAGTGCCAACTGTCAGAATACCAATAATAGCATT
>NC_056744.1:219905201-220050201 GCF_019279795.1 Protopterus annectens
GGATAAGCAACCTATTTAATAAATATTACATAATACATTGCTTTATTTCTAGCAGAAGATACTTCTTTATTACATATTCCTCCAACACAAGTTAGATGGATGATATTGGTGAAGTTTTAATAGTGAGTTTAAGAGGACTCAAATTATGGAAGTGATACCTTCCTGGATTCAGCTTCCAGAGTTTGAGTAAATGCAATGAGAGGCAGGTTGGCTAGCATCTGTCTGAAAACGTAACAGTGGCCACACCAGGTTTGACCCTACATAATTTAAGGATTGGGTTGCCTATAAGTCTTGTCCATTAAAATCTGTGATGTATGCTTGTAACAGACCACACTGACTTATCAAGGTCTTGGTTCCCATGCTTTAGGGTCTGAGCTGTAAGAAGACCATCAGTGCTTTAATATTAATAAAGATACGATGCCACTGCTTTGCAGTATGGGGATTCTAGAAGAGGATTCTTGAGGTTTCTGGTCAATGCCTCATACTCATACAGTTTGATCTGAAAGCCATGGGCTCATTTAGAAGGATATTCTTTGTTAGACATCCAGAGGAATGTGGGGCATCCGTTCAGGGGAAGTGTTGGTGACAAGACTGCTAGCACATATAGTGTTGCCTCTGTAACAACATAACTCCTTAAGTGGTTCAAAACTCAGTGCCACTAAGCCAGGAGACATAGATTAATTGATAATTTGTTTTATGCAATGCAGTGACCTTTGTAAGTTTGGCTGTACATAATCACAGACCACTTTCTTGAGATGTCCCATACAATAAAATTGGCATGAATATTCATGATGGACTAAACTGTTTCACTTGGGTTTACACATCAAAGGTACTGCGCTTACAGTACAACTTGTACTGTCTAGGAGTAATCTTAATCCAAAGAGTTGACTATTTGAGGTAACAAAAAGCCAACTGGAATTTCATTTCTTTGCTTAGTTGTACATATTTCTGGTTGTGAGTAATTTTGGATTTGAGCTCTTAAGATGTCTCGTGAAGCCTTAATATTAGAAGTGTGGTGCTTAGTTAATGACTAGACACTGCCACCGTGATGGCATAAACTCTCATCCTAGTTGGGCGCTATGATCTGCCTAATGAGTTAACTAAAATTTTTGCACAAGTTAATGCTTTAGAATGTTTATGGCTGTCATTGAACTTTCACTCCTATTACTATTAATAGTTAAAATGTTGGATATTTTATTGTTTGGTGTGGTCAAAGATCATTGTGTATCCTTGTTTAATCATGTCAAGTGACTCCCTGCAATTATGGCTTTTGTGTATTTAAATCCACAAGATAATTCTTGTCTGAGTATTTCAGATTTATTAAAGAAGCGCATCACCATCACTGTAAGTTGGACAGAAGACTGAGCTGTGTGCCAGGATGGGAACAAGACATATAATGGCAGCGTATGGGAAGTCAAATTTCAGGACATCTATCATGGTAACTCCAGTGACAGTGGAAGCATTTAAGATGATGACAAAAATAATTCTATGGAATGTTAATGCAGTATGCAGTCTTATAAATCACTCTCTAGTATTTGCATAATTAAAGCTTTAAGACCTCAGGCATTGTGTTTACAGGGCATCACTATGTCTGAATCAAAACATCTAAAGCTCATTAATTTTGCATATGGAGAGGGATGTTTGCATCATATCAGTGTAGCCATCAGAGACACTTCCAAATTTAGTAGCTAATGGGTACTGCTTTCAGATTCTTTCAATAAACTGGATTGCAATGGGAGATACAGTATATGGAAGTAAAAGGTAAGTGGGGACCTTTACTGTTTTCTTTGGTTAGTGCACATGTTTCCCTAGGAATACACAAGCAAATATGAGCAGAATTAATGGGGAGCTCTTATATTTTATGTAGGGTGTCATAATTCTGATTGGAGAAAACAACACGGTGACAAATGCTGGGGAATTTTTCGGGTAGAAGGTTTAGGATCCTTTTTCTGGAGAGATTTTTAGGGTAGAAGGTTTAGGATCCTTTCCCTGGAGAGATTTTTCCCATGTGCTGTAAATTGATGGCTCTTGTTAAAAATCATAGGTGAAAGGATATTTTTGACAATAGCTATACTTGCTGTTCTTCTAGGTTTCATCATTTTTGTGAATGGATAAGAGCATGACATTGACATAGCATCTTTTTATGTTCCAGATCTTAGAGATGTTTCCTAATGATATATACAATCATGCTCATCATTTGGTAGGCCTGATAATTAGGTATGCACTGATGGATGGACACATTTTAATGTTATGATTTTAACGTTTGGCTCCTTGCTTTATTGGAAGATTGGAGAAGGGGACACAAGTCAGTAACATGAAAGAGAGGAATGAGGTCAAGAGGGATATGGCATTATGCACATGGAACTATACAGATTAAAAGAAGCAAATACAGGCACTGTAACTACTTGTCGTGAGTTACTGCAGAACTTTAGCCTAAAATACATAAGGACTCTCCAGGTGTGGCTAAAGGAGCTAAGAAGGCTACAGGGGCAGGGGAGAAATTCCTGAATTAATTGAAGGGAAGGTTAATTCAGTAGGCTAGCACTTTGAGTTAAGTACTTTAGAAGATGCCACCAGAGCAGTGCTTTCTGATTCTGCATCTGATGCAAATAGAGTCTACAAGATTTATACCTATAACAAAAGCAAAACAAAAAAATGGCAGAAAGTCAGTGGATTCTTTTTAAAAATATATTTAATCAAACAGAATAAGCACTTTTATCCTTAAGAAAATAACCCATACTTTTTCAAATTTGGCAAACACTGATTTCACAGTAAGTAAAGAATATGGTCATATAAAATCACATGATCTTAAAAAATAGTAATATTCGTTCATAAAATAATCATCAAAAGCTAATGTTTCAAAGGCTTAGACTTCAAAGCATAGTTTTAATTAATATTCAGTCTGTAGAGGAGTTGCAAATAAGCATAAACTGTCACTGTATTTCTCTGTTATCAAGTGTCATTTCAGCATCATCACCTATAAGACCCAAATCAATACAATCTAATACACAAATAAAAATCTTTTACAAGTGAGGCTATATTAGAAATGCTTTCTTACATACTGAGAGTAGATGTTCATAAATTATAATGTTTACCATCCTAGTCATATATCCCACATGGAATACATCACGCCCTATGCATAAACTGATGTAAGCAACATTATGGTGATTTATGTGTAAAGAAAATAGGTGAGACATTAGACTTGATGGTCATTTTGCAAAACAAAAACAGATATCCCATCATGACTATATTTACAATATTTACAATCATACTACTTATAAGCATATTTTCTTATTTGATTCTTGCCTATATTTATTCCTTCTCTATTAAAATAATTATCTACATTTTACCCCTTTATTCACAAAAAATGTTTTCTGTTTTTTTATCTATGAGTACTTAAATATCTGGGAAACCCTATAATAATTTCCAGTTTTCAGTAACATTTTTAATAACATAACTATCTAACATATAGGTGAGAAGGACAGCCCATCTTTCATCAAAATTAATTTCATCTTATTTCTTATTTGATATGCAACTTCATATACAAATATTAAGCAATGCCTTTTCAATCATTTCATCTAGGTACACCTCATCTGAAAACACTCCATTTTTGTGACACTGCTTCAAAATCCTGTTACTTTAATGTGTGCTTACTTGCCCTTATAAATTGACTATAAACTATATTTTCCTCCAAGTACTTGGTATGCATAATTTTAAAATGTAAAAGCGCATTACTACTGTTCTCATTTTTATAAACCTTGGTAATTAATGTATCATTATACTTGTAAATTATTAAATCTAAGTATCTCATTGAATATGAATCAGATTCAAAACTGAATGCAAAACTTCTCTATTTGATTTCCAGTATTCCTTAAAGAAGCAAAGTACACTTTCATCCCTTGCCATATATAAATAAAATATCATCAATAAATTCTACATCAAAAATAAATTTCTTGAACGTTTTATTATGAAATAAATAATTCCTTTGACAATAATCAATTACCAAATAAGCAAAACTGGGGACCACAGCAGCCCCCATCATTATTTCTAAAACTTTTTTGTATATTGTATGTTCAAATAAAAAATATTGGTTAGTACCCGTTCAATCAAAGCAACCAATAATCATATCCATGAAACAGAAAAATCATTACTCTTCAAAAGTTATATACCAAACCATTCGACATCTATTTGGTCTGGAATGATGGAATATAAAGACATAATATCTACTGTTACCAAAAATAACCTTTTGTTACCATATCATCCTTTAATTTTTAATAGCATGCAGGAAGTCCATTATGTATGACTTAGACTGTTTAACAGCCCGTTTAATCATATTTTCAATATAATTAGTGATATGTTCTTTCATCCCTCCTGATGTTGATATAATGGCCTAGAATAGAGTTTTTTTGAGTTTAGTTTAATCATATTTTCAATATAATTAGCGATATGTTCTTTCTTCCCTCCTGATGTTGATATAATGGCCTAGAATAGAGTTTTTTTGAGTTTCGTTTAATCTTATTTTCAATATAATTAGCGATATGTTCTTTCATCCCTCCTGATGTTGATATAATGGCCTAGAATAGAGTTTTTTTGAGTTTCTTATGTACCTTGGGCAAACTAAATATATACCCTAATTTAGGACAGGACACAGTAAAATATTTAAAATATGTTGTGAAACCAAGCCTTTCTGATATAACTCACAACCACTGCCCGAATCTCAAAATTAAATTCCAAATGGCCAGTGCAGTACAAGAAATGAAAATCACACTCACAAGCATGCCTGGCCAGAGGATTGTTAAAGTAATGTTCATAAATTCTCTTTGAAAGTGGTCTTATAGTTTTACCAGCATAATAATTAGCATAGTTTGAGCAGTTGGCTAAGTAAACTACACCAGTGCCCTTACAATTGTACCTTTGCTTACTGACCACATACTTATTATGGTATGCAAAATAAACACTTTCTGTTGAATTAATGAATCTACACTGTTTACAATCCAAACAGGGATATGTTCATACTGGTCCACTACTACCTAAATTGTTGTTAATCTCACCATATCTAATTGCGATTTGATATTAGACACTTTTTTATGAATGAATAGTGGGTGGTCCCCACCACTCGAACCAAATCACAATTCCCTAAAATAATTTTCCAATTATCTTGTAATATTTTTCTTATGTCTTTAGAATCAACACAAACAAGGACAGGGAAAAACAGGCATACTTGTGAGTGTGATCATTTTAAAAAGTTTAGCTTTTTAGTCCTGGATAGTGTAGATCATAAAATATTTATTGGTAAGTTTAATAATGTTTTAGAAAGAAAAAGAGTTAAAATGGCAAGTTGCACTCAAGGCTGATAAAAGCCTGGTTTGAATAACATTATTAACATTAAATGTTTATTGAAGAACAAATTGTTTTAAAAGGTCCCTTTAAATATGTTTTATGAGTGTTTTTTAAATATTTCATATTTAAATATTCATATATTTATATTATCGATGAATTGCTTTAATTGTTTCTTTACATTTATTGGCTGTTTTCTTTATTATTGTTAGTATAAATTTGAATGTTTTTTGTATTGTCATTTAGTTTTGATGAAGTTCTTGTATTAAAAGGTTGAAAGCGTATAACTTCTACAACACTTGAGTGGTTCATTTTCAAGTTTGTGGCATTTCTTTTTAGTTATCTAGTTTAGTGTGTTTAGTGCCTTCCTGAGGTTTTGAGAGTGTTTTATTTGTTTTTTGTACTTATTTTCTCATGCTCAGTATGGCAGCTTATGCATCTTCTAACAGTGTTTTTTTCAGACCTGTCTTCACTGTTAATTGACTCTGTTCCAGCAAAATAGATGACGATTTTAATGCAAGTATTTATAGCTTGCCTGATGAACTTATTTCTCTCACCCAGACCCTTACTAGTGCTATTGCTAAAGCACAGATTTTATTGCAGAAGGTTGAGGCTGTTAATGGGTCTGCTGGAGTCGTTGATACTTCTGGAGATGGTGACATTGCAAACAGAGATGATATTTCTATCTCCAGAAGTGATTCCACTTTTGTAGCTGGTGGTTTCAACAGCTGAAGGAGTGATTTTATCAACACTCCTACTATGAATTCCTTTGGGTGCTTTGGAGCTGGAAATAATGGTGACAATGTCAGTATTTTGAAAAAATGTAATGTTGTTTGACTGTAAGTCTTGTGTTTATGAATTAGAACGAAAGCTTATTAAACTCAGAGCATTAGAATATGATTTTTTTTTATTTACAGAGGTGTGTGTAGAGCTTCAACAAGTTCTGTTTGGATTAAGATGTTATAAGTTTCCAAACGGTATTTCTAAAAGGGATTCTATATGCAAAGACTTAGTCACTTTATACAATAATGCTGGTGTTGAGGGTCTAAAATTATTGATTCATTTTAATGAACATAAAGCAGAGACATTAAAGACACAAGTTCAGGAGCTTAACAACTTTATTTTGTACAGTCACAATTTATGATATTCAAATCTCTCTGTGATGGAGCTGGAGCAAAATTACAAAGACATGCTGCTACTCTGGTTGCTAAAAAATGGGGAAAAAACTGACAAAGATGCTTTGGCTTATTCTAATAATACAGCTTACGCTCTTAAAGGGGTTTCCTCTATGACTGGTTCAGCAACTTCTACTTTGGTTACGTCAGTACAAACCATTAATGTAATGGACAGTATTGGCCCTTGTGTTGTGGATTCCAATGAAATTGGTCAAAATAGAGAAAAGGGGGGGTACTGTCTCCAACTTTACCCTTAAGGTTAATAACAGTACTAATGGTGGTGAACCATTCAGTTTTCCATCTCCTTGTTTTTGCACCTGCCAGCAGTGAAAATAAAGGAGACTGGGAGGAGTGCCAAAAGCAAGAAACAGTGAAGGGGCCATCTAAGATAGTGCCTTCCTGTCAGCTGTATAATTTGAGCAATTTAATTTTGTCTGATAACCAAAAACTTGTTTTGGAAAAGGGTTCTCATTTATTCTGGCAAAAAAAGCTAATATCGTTCATTAGTTATAGATCTCAAGCTTTTTGGCTGGAAATTGAATTTGAGGTTTATTGTTGATGGTATTACTAATTATCAGGCTGATTCCAATATCAAAAAACCTAGCACTGTCAATCCTTGTTTGGTATCAACACTGAATGTTTTTTTCTGAGCTTTGCGAGCAGGATCTTCAAACTTTAACCAGTGAAAGACCTCATAATAAGTATTTTAATTTAAGTAAAACAGAAAGTGAAGCACTGTTCTCATTGAGTAAGGCCAAGGAGGTTATATTAATGAAAGCTGATAAGGGAAATGGCCTGGTTACAATGAATAATACCACTTATAAAACTGCTGTGCTTCACTTACTTAGTGACAAACAAAATTAAACTTCGGTTAGCAAAGATTTTGTCAAAACAAGTTTTAAGAAAATTGATGATTTGTTATTAGATTTACTTAATCAAAGTTTCATTGATTTAACAACTTTTGAGTTTTTGACTCTTAAGCAGCCACAATTAGGGATCTTGTCTGGGATCCCAAAGATTCACATGGATCCCATTAATCCACCTTTTAGGCCAATTGTTTCAGCTAAACAAAATAAAACTGTTACTTTAGCTTTTTATCTTGACAGCTTGTTTCACCCATTAACAAAAAATACTGATTATTTTTTTAAGAATTCTTGGAGGAATTTAATAAAGCCTACACGGTATTTTTTACTATGTAGGCATTGCCCCATGCTGCTTACACAAAAGTAAGCAGGTTTTAGGTTCAGTAAACACTGCTGAGCAGAACACATACATGCGCCAACATGGAAAGTTCCGTGGCATGCAAATCACCTCATAAGCAGGTGAATCTCATGCAAATAGGTCAGGTAGAGCAATTGAACAAGCAGATAGGCAGCTCTTCAGACCCCTTGTCAGTGTTTGTAGGTATACAGAAAAATTCCATGTACAGGAGTGCAGATAGACAAAAGGGGCTGTAAAATGTAGATATATGGACAGAAATGGCATACCATATATAGACATGAGTGAAACTATCCTCCTGTGTGTTTGAAAAATTAAAGGAAATAAGTTAAATTCATTTTATTTTTTTAATAATCTGGACATGTTTGCATGGTGTGCCACAGTGTGCAAACATGCTTTATAAAAAAAAATTAAAAATTGGAAAACGCAAACTTAATAGTATGTGACAAAAATGTATTACAGGACATTGCATCAAGTATCTGCAGTGGTGCATTGTTGCTGTTGCTAATGTGGTAGGGCTATGAAGCATGTAGTTTCCAGGCTGTGAGCACAGATACCTATGTAAATGAGGTGGAGTTACTGAATAGCATAAAGGGGTAATCATGTCCAAATATCCCCTTAGTGTAGGCAGAGAACCATGTTGGTGTTTACAGAGGAGGTAGCTGACATCAGTGGAGGATGTATCTAATGACTTCTAAGGGTATTTCAGCTTAGCTGCACCTGTTTGCATAGCATGCCACTGTGCTGAGCATATCCTTTCAGAGGGGGTGTGTGTTTCCATATGTTTGCATGGTCCCACTATGTTGAGTGTGGAAGTCTGGGAGGTGTGTACACTAATAGCTAAGCTTTGTTCACCTATGGGGCATGCCACGGTGCTGCGTGTATCTAAAAGCCAATGACATATTAATTAGTTTTGCCCCTGTTAACTTAAACTAGGGCCATTAAATTATGTTAATTAAATACTAGGCAGGTGAAATGCATCATAGGTAGCCAATCACAAAGTCAGTACCTACAGCAGAGCACTATAAAGTATGCATACACCCTACAATCTGATTTTCCCTCCATACTCTGCACCATTGGAGTACAGACTTGAGAATTTTAACTGAGAGAATGCTAGGTGGCTGCTGCAGGTCTGCTACATCTGTATGTGCTAGACGCTGAAGTCACTGCTGTTGCTGCTACTGACTATAGGCCTAGACAGCGAAGAAGAAGAGTGTTCAGGCCCAGGGTAACCTTCCAGGAGCTACATGAGCTGGAGATTGCAGAGAGTTACAGGGTGGACAGGGACATACTACAAGATCTCACTGAACACTGCTGCCTCAACTCTGACCCAGAGCCAACAGAGGGAAACCCATCCCAGTGGAAACAAAGGTATGAGTAGCCCTTAGGATACTAGCTACAGGTACTTTCCAAAGACCAACTGGGGACATGATGGGGGTCTCACAGGTATCAGCATCCAGGGTACTCCACCAGTTCCTGGATGCCATGCTACCACATGCCAGTGAGCACATTTCTTTTCCCCTCACCCATGAGGCAAGGACCAGCAATATGCAACAATTCTATTGTGTAGCACACTACCCTGAGGTGCTGGGTGCCATACATTGCACTCATGTACACATCAAGGCACCACCCAGTGAGGAGGGCAGAATCTACATCAACCATAAGGTGTACCACTCCATCAACTGCCAGGTCATGAGCAATGTCCAGGGGATTATCATGAATGTGTGTGCTGCTGGCAACCCTGGCAGTTATCACAACTCCCATATCTGGCATGCATCACAGCTGTACCAGATGTTTGCTAGGGGGACATCCTACACAGCCATTTACTGGGTCATGCTGGCTACACACTGGAAATGTGGATAATGACACTCATCAGAAATGCACACACACCCACGGAAGAATGCCATAATGAGACACACGCACAAACTAGGAACATCATAGAGCATGTGTTTGGGCTTCCGAAGTCACAGTTTTGGTGCCTCGATATATCTGGAGGAGCCCTACAGTACTCTCCAGCCACATGTGCACATATGTTCACAAAATGTGCCATGCTACACAATATGATCCTGTGGAAAAAGCTGCAGCAGGATCAGCAAAGGGAAGGGATACACAGCCCCCCGTCAGTGTCTAGGTCACCACAGCCACAGTCACAGGAAGACTTGGAGGGGGAACCCCCTGATGATTTCCCTATAGGCAGACATAGGCATGCCCAGTATGCCCTGGCTTTGGCTAAAAAACAACGCAGAGCATATTTACTGACAACCTAAAGCCCTAAGGACTGACACCTTACCACTACTCACATATATATATTAAAGTTGCTGATTCCGGGCAACCCATAAAGCCTGTACCTATCCATCTGCTGCATTCTAAAGGTAAGTCTCTAACCTACACACTTCTTGTAAGGATTACTATAATATGGTATTGTATGTACGGATCTGCTGCATTTATACAAGGAAATATAGTGGGTTATGTGGACAGAAGTAACATCCACATGGGACTACAGATACACAGTCCAGTAGTATGTGTTCCCTAATAATCATGGTTGGAATATTCCCTACATCAGTCAAGGGAGATGTTAAACAGTGAGGTCACATGATATTTGGACTACTGTCTATCCCAGCAGATCATGTGCTGTTGTTCCCCCATCCCCAACACAGCAGTGTTCCCATATAACTGCTTTAACTGTAAGTCAACAATGGCATATCAGCAAACCAGGCAGTCTCAGAGCTGTAACACAGAACTCAATCACACATTGTATGTCACACTAACACAGGAATAAAAACATACATATTTATGCTGCTCATTGTCTGATGAATGACTCCTTTCTGTCTGGCAGCCTGTGTGGCTCAGTGAACTTTGGAAATTAACATAGGTGATGGTGTTGATGGTTCTAGTCTGGAAGTAGTCATATATTTTGCATGTGAGGTATTATTATGTTGGTGTTTTCACAGACTGTCAGTCTGTGTGTAGTGTAACATTATGAGCCTCACTCACATATTAAGTACAGCAGACAGCTGGGGAATGTGGTGGACATTATGAGTGAAGAGTGAAGTGCAGTACTACAGAAACAGGGGCAGATGTTATTGCCTGTAACACACAAAATCCCAGACTTGAGTACAGGTAGGTATGGCCTGGAGTCACTTTATAAGTATGGACAGTCCCACTGGGCATGCCCATACACTTAGTTAAAATGAGCGCAATTTTTTTGCCCCTTCATCAAAATTACCTGTTATGTATAGATATGGCTATACATACAAACATATACGTATACATATCCATCTGTCACTATCTCTCTCTTACATATATAGTATATCTATATCTATGTATTGTCAAATAGATATATACTGATATCTATAGTTATATATATTAAAATGATACATAGACCCTTCCCGTGGGTGTTTCTGCATATCACCCTGCAAAACAACTGACATGCACTCCTGGGCTACCCACCTGCAATAGTTATTCACTTTATGGCCCTGTCAGTTGCTGCTGGCTTCCAAACTGCCTGATGATGTCATCCACCTTAAGACTACCAACTGAGAGTGCATTATCAGACTTAAGACATGGTACGTGTAATAAGTACTTTGCACTATAGTGTGCAAGACTACATAGGTAGGGGTTCTAATCTCACCCCAGGCTACTTGGTGTGTGTGTATATCCAAAGGGCATAATTATAAATAGGTAGGTTTTGCAGTATTTTATTTGTGGTATGTGATGTGCCCCCCAAAGGACTGACCACAACAAGGCCTGCTGGTGTCATCAAGCATAATATGTCCTAAACTGATAGTACTAGCAGATATGAGGTATGTTGCACACATCATGTACTGTGATCTGTAGTGTGTACCATTACATAGGTAAGTATTGTCATCTACATACAGCCAACTTGCACTATGTGTGTGCCTTGTTGTGTCCTGTATGCAGAGATTGGAAGTGGTGCTAGCCTCAATGTAGCCATGTTTGTGTGTGAGCCTGTTAGAGCATTTTACATCATGTTATGAAACCATAGGACATTTGAACTTCACTAGCATAATGGCCATACAGCCCTCACAATCATAGACATCTTTATACTCATAGTTACAGGATCAGCACACATTGCCCCATTCCAACTGGGACACAGGCAGACTCCCTGTGATGAGATGAAGGTCGCCCAGCCAATTATACAGATGACATATGCTGAGATGCACTAAGGTGCTCTGTGTGCCATTAGGCAGGGTTCTGTTTCAAGGGTGTGTTTAAGTCTTCTAGACAAATCTCTTTCACAAGCATGTAGTACTAATGTCACATATGAGGTTAATATCCTTACAGTATTTTATCCATCTACTATGCCTCCTACAGATAGGCAACATATGCAATCAAGAAGGGTCACACATTGCCCCATATGTAAGGCACAGATCACCTCTGAGTAGTCTATATGCCACAGGTGACAATGACACTCATTGCAGATGATCCCCATACTGAAGATGTGAAGTGTCCTTGTGAGGGACCATACTGTTGTGTGCAATTGCCAGTACTGCTTGGAAAGGTACATTAACGAATGGTCATTGCACTCAGATATTGGCATGCTGAGGGAAGAGCACTTGGAGGTTATTAGTATGCCGCTTACAGGTGACTGTGACCTCAGCTATGCCTTATGATTCCTGCTATACCACTATAGAGACCTGGTGATATGAGGTACATTAGGTGTAAAACTGTGTGGCCAGGTCTGTGTGCCCAGTTCTTTCACCCCTGAGTATGCACATCACATGTTGTGACTGATGTGCTATTTACCAGGTACATAGGCCTAACTGATGGAAATGATACTACATATATATTTGCATGGAGTTTATAGCCATTAGTTTGTCAACAGGCATGTGTTCACAATACCCTTTTGCAGGATAGTGACATACCAGAGACACTCTATCAGTGCTCACAATTTGCAGGCATCAGCCAACATTGTTAGTAGTCACATGTATTGTGGTTAAATGGATTCCAAGCAGTAGAGGACCCAGGACTGCACCCTGTTGAGCACTGCTGCTTACAGATCAGCTATTGGAGGCAGATGTCCCAATGTTGCATATGTGTGCCATCAATAGGCCACTTAGTTACCTTAAAATGACAACATTATGGATGTAGTCAGCTGGCTTGCCTTAGTCTAGGGGTTGTATGCCCTGATGTGCTCTCACCCATGTCCTTGGTGACTGCCTCAGAAATGTCCACAATGTGTAACAGTCATGCTCCCCCTGTCACACATCCAAACTGTGCACAGTCAACTGTGTGTAGATCACATATGTGTGCTGATCAGCTTCATGATGATTGCCCCTATGGGCATACAGATATGGATACTTAGACAAAGAGGTGCATAGTTCTGTTGGTCAGTGGTTGCACTACCGCTGTGCAAGGGTATAACAGTTTCCATCGTCCACTCAGCTGGTGTGTACTAAGGGTCTCTGTGTGCCATTAGGCAGGGTTCTGTTTCAAGGGTGTGTTTAAGTCTTCTAGACAAATCTCTTTCACAAGCATGTAGTATTAATGTCACATATGAGGTTAATATCCTTACAGTACTTTATCCATCTACTATGCCTCCTACAGATAGGCAGCATATGCAATCAAGAAGGGTCACACATTACCCCATATGCAAGGCACAGATCACCTCTGAGTAGTCTATATGCCACATCTGACAATGGCACTCATTACAGATGATCCCCATACTGAAGATGTGAAGTGTCCTTGTGAGGGACCATACTGTTGTGTGCAATTGCCAGTACTGCTTGGAAAGGTACATTAACGAATGGTCATTGCACTCAGATATTGGCATGCTGAGGGAAGAGCACTTGGAGGTTATCAGTATGCCACTTACAGGTGACTGTGACCTCAGCTATGCCTTATGATTCCTGCTATACCACTATAGAGACCTGGTGATATGAGGCACATTAGGTGTAAACCTGTGTGGCCAGGTCTGTGTGCCCAGTTCTTTCACCCCTGAGTATGCACATCACATGTTGTGAGTGATGTGCTACTTACCAGGTACATAGGTTTAACTGATGGAAATAATACTACATATATATTTGCATGGAGTTTATGGCCATTAGTATGTCAACAGGCATGTGTTCGCAATACCCTCTTGCAGGATAGAGACATACCAGAGACACTCTATGAGTCCAGACAATTTGCAGGCATCAGCCAACATTGTTAGCCACAGTCAGTCAGTAGTCATATATATTGTGGTTAAATGGATTCCAAGCAGTACAGGAGCCAGGACTGCACTCTGCTGAGCACTGCTGCTTACAGATCAGCTATTCCAGGCAGATGTCCCTATGTTGTGTATGTGTGCCATCAATGGGCCACTTAGTTACCCCTACAATGACAGCATTATGGATGTAGTCAGCTGGCTTGCCTTAGTCTAGGGGTTGTATGCCCTGATATGCCCTCACCCATGTCCTTGGTTACTGCCTCAGAAATGTCCACAATGTGTACCAGTGATGATCCCCCTGTCACGCATCCAAACTGTGTACAGTCAACTGTGTGTAGATCACATATATGTGTGCTGATCAGCTTCATGATGATTGCCCCTGTGGGCATACAGATATGGATACTTAGACAAATAGGTGCATAGTTCTGTTGGTCAGTGGTTGCACTACCTCTGTGCAAGGGTATAACAGTTTCCATTGTCCACTCAGCTGGTGTGTAGTCAGTGTTGTCAGTATGACTGCAAGGGTTTCCCAATGGTGTTAGTAATCCTTGTCAGATCAGATGTGAGATGCAGCCTGGAATGTTAGCATGTGTAATAGATGCTGTGTATCTTCCACTGAGAGGCCAGTTATGAATTGCTCTGTAAATATGGAAGTTATGGGACAGGTTGTAGGAATGTCATGTGTCACATGTGGTGGGGACAAGGGAGTGCAGCTGACGCATACAGTGTGGGAGTTCAGGTTAGGTATAAGTACAGACCCATCTTATGTGGCATCATGACATATGAGGTCACCGACAATCTGGACCTGTCCTTTGAGATCACACATGTAACTACACTGTGTGTTGTGGTTCTGCTTTGTGTGGGTGGCTATGGTTTTCACTTACCATGTCTACACAACATCACATCACTATGTGCTTCTTATAGATGAGGAGGTAGTGCGTCCATATTAGTGGGGGCACCTTCACTCCAACTGTCACACAGCACTGTCCACCTATTATTGTACAGCCTGTTTATGGCAGCTGTCCACCAGTTTAGTTTGCTGAGCCGTAACAAGCCTGTGTCTCTCCTGTCATGTACAGCTGAGTTCATGCAGTTATAATGCTGCTTGCATACTGCATGGGTGTAGAGCTCTGCATACTTGACTGTCCCATCTGAAGGGGGAGGTGCAGTCACACTATGTCAACCATCCCACAAGAGAAAATAAATGGCTTTCTTGACATATATGTCTGTATTGTCTGCAAGGAGAGTACATGCTGGTAGTTCTAAGGAGACTGATCTGTGGCCAGATCCCACCAGGGAGGACCGCACATTGACAGGGGGCTGTACTGGTCACCCATACTGGTAAACACATGGTGCAATACATTGGTTCCCCGCATGGGGATGTCATGGCATTGCTGCAGGTCATTGTAGGTAAGGACCTGGACCATCCTTTGGGCAAATGAGCCGCAGTAAGACTAAGCAACACAGTGTGTACATATTACACTTCTCTAACATGTTTGTCTATACTCTGTACATACACCTTGCATGACTCGCTTCTTGCAACATGCTGGAAGTAACTGCAATACTTACTTGCACAGAGGAGAACTAGCATGTAGTGTCAAGTGGTGTCCAGAGATCTCTGAGTCATGCCACCTGAAATGCCATGATAGGAGTTAGCAAGGATACGAGCACTAACACTGTCATACACCTGCTGATACTGGACCAAACATTGCTACTTTTGCTCAAGGCCAGATCATGCCTACCAACTTTAACTGGTGGAGCCCATTGACTGTTACACTATGCAATGGATGTCGGACATATATCTCACTCCACCAACCATGGCCTGACATTATGTATGATAATATTAGGCCAGCAGGCCTTGCTGGAACCTGTGTACATCATGTACAGAGTGTTATATCAGCTGGTAGATAGGCAAGTGTTTGACAGTCATACTCTGGGAAGATAACATTGGGAGACCTACTCTGCAATGACACCAGTCAAAGTTGAGTTTACTATCCTTCATTATTGGCATACCCTGTCTACTTATTCCCTCTCTGCAGTCAAAGTCACTGTCAGTGACCTCTGACTGAGTACATTAGCAGGTGATTACATATCAGGAGCTGTCACAGAATCCCACACAGAACCAGCAGTTATCCAGGATAGCCTATGACACAGTCAGTTGTCCTTTGAGCCACTGACAAAGACTAACTGCCAGAAACTGCACAATACTATCCTGTGGGAAATCATCCACCCCTGCAAAATATTGTAATGTCTGCACACCGCACATAGTTGACCCATTACACATGGAGTTATGGACACAGAGAGTAATGTAGCCTTTGACTTTCACTGGTCGGTAAGATGTTGGGATGCATTCACTGTTGTACAATCTATACTGACAGGTGTGGGATGTAAATCTCAGATTGTCACTGCTATACTGAATGTGGCAGTCATCACACCTATCATTGTGTGCAATGGAACCCTTGCTATGTCACTACACAGGCATATTGTACAATTGTAGCAGCAACACAGGTTCCATGGTACACCAATACACAGTGTAGATAACATGTCCTATGGAGTCCGTGTCATGACCATACATGTGTAGTCTGTCTCCTAAATGCTTTGGAGGAGATGTGTATGGCTCCATAAAGGGAGGTGTTGGATCCCACTGTGTACCTCCTGCGTATCCATGACAGGACTAACATGTCTCACCTGTTCTACATACCTACAACATTACTATGTACATGCTGTACATAGTACATGCTGGAGAGACAGGTATGTAACACAGATAGTACACCCTACATGAAACTGGTCCCCCATGCATGTGAAGCACACATCTGGTGTGACACACATCATGTGCAGGTTGCACAGTGGAATGCAGAGTACAACCGTTATAACTGGTGTTGGACAACTGTCTGTACTGGACATATGATATTTGCAGATGGTCATCTCCATCACCACAGCTTGTAGATTTGTTAGTTCTCAAAATCCTGATGACACTTATCAAGGTTAGCAGATGTTTTCACAGATTAGGGATGCATGAGTATGCTGAATGATACCATTGTCCTTGTTAGTCTGTTATACACGTATGAACGTACCATTATAGTGCTGTACTTTGCTGAAGACATATTTCTGCTATTCTGACATGCCATCCTGTTCTGCTTTATTGCCACTGTGTATCCATAGGTTATCCCAACAGGCCCCTGAAACAGAAACATAAATAGGTCCATGACGCACCTGCCATTGTGTAACTATACAGCCATTACAACATCATACAACATAAGGTACACAAAAGTATGTGGCATACTCATGACAAATGCCAGCATACAGTATATGTTGGTAACCACTACAAGTGGCATGGCAACACAAGTATATGTTAACTAATATAGTCACCCTGTGCATCAGAAGCTTCATTTCCCTGTATTGATTGGGAGAATGACAGTGATGTGGCACTGGTATCATCACTTGCACAGGGTGTTGTGTTGGGGTGTAGGAAGCCTAGGCTGACCCAAATGGTTGACAGCATATGTGTGAGTCAGGAAGGGAAGCAGGTAAGATGGACCATGGAAGGGTGCCATGTGTGTCTGTGGGTGACCTGCATTTGACAGTGGTGTGTGAGTGTGTGCGTCCACACAGTCAAGCTCAGTGCTAGCCCCACATGTGCGCATGTTGGACAGCTTTGGACCATATGTGGTAAAGTTGACAGTTCACTGTCTCCAGCCCCAAACATGGGAACTGTCTCTGCCAAGAGTTGCACTGGTACCTCCTTGCCAAAGGTCAAAAGCGATGCTAGTACCTGACAGTGACTGCTGTCTGCTGGGACTATGTCCCCTATGGGAACCCCCAGGACCATGAGCTCATGCATGCCATGTCATCATGTGGACAGCACACTCCCCTCTGTAGCGCTGGATGTACTGCCACTATGGGAGCATGATTGTGGATGGCCATGTAGACTCTCAGCAGATGGGGTTGCTGACCTACATCCACAAGTCCAATGCTCAACTCCAACCACACATTCCAGCACAGACAATGTGTGGTCCAAGACAGACACTGTCTCAGCCCACCTTCTGTCGACTGCATCAGTGAACCAATCCAGGGTGTCACCGATGAAGTGGAGGCAGTCACAGATGTCAGACTGTGCTGCATCCATAACCCTAAGCATATGTCTGGTGTTCTATTCAGAATGTACCTGTGCCTGCATGATGGCCTAAAACATGCTCTGAGTGACCCATGATGTGACACCTGCAACAGGTGGTGGACAGACAGCAGGCCTCCTACAAGTACCCCTGTCAGTCCACCTGTGTGGTACCTCACCAGATCTCTGGCTATGGTCAATGTCTACACTCACTGGAACCATAGTTGCCACACTTTCCTGTTCAATGTCCCCACCCTCTGACTGTCCAATATCTGTGGCCTCCGGGGACTGGGTATGTGTGGGCATACTGACTGTGTGCGGTGACAATGAGGGAAGAAGAGGGATGTCAACCTCTGGGAGAGATTCAGCCCCCAAAACCCCACCTATGCCACACTGTGGACACCACCATCATCAGAGTCTGAGGAGACACTGACATCAGGTTGTGTAAGCAATGCTCTGGCCAACCATGTATTGATGTTTCCATCACATTCTTTCAAGTTCAAAACTTTGGAACAGATTTATGAAGGCAACAGAGGTGGTGATATCCAAAATCAAACAGAAACAGTAGAAATAAAATAGATCATTAACTTTAGAGAAGATCGTATGCCAGACTTAAATGGGGTAGTGCCGCTAAAACCTGTTGTAAAAGGAAGGCATCTTTCTATTGGTTAAAAAATGGAGGCCTTACCTAAATGTGATGTACAGTTAGATGTTTTCCTGATAGGTAGAACAGAAGGCATTATCCCTGTGAAGATGCAATGACTGGTGGAGTCTGCTTTTTTAATTTATGAAGAGAGAGCCTAATTAATCAGGATTTGAGGAAGGCTATGTCTGAAAGTGCTTATCTTGGTGATTTGTTCCTAACAGGCTCTTTATGTGTTTCGCACATATATTTTATCTTGAAGGTTTTAATAAAGCTGTTTTTTATTTGTATTGTTCTACTGTTTTGCATTCAGCATCGCAAGTGGAATATCCGTGGAGGTACATTCAGGATTTTCTGTGTATCAACCTCATATAGTAGGACATGAACTTGATTAGCAAGCTTTCTACTGTATAAACATATCCCTACCTTAAAAATTCTTGTTTCTTTCTTTTTTTTAATATGTTAGCTATATGAATACAATGCTGTTATGTAAAACTGTGTTTCTGGCCTTAATTGTACTGTACTTATGTTGCTATTATCTCTTTAGTGGAGCTTATCTCCCCGGGCCTCTACTGAAAATGGACATATATCCAGTTAGACTAGCCTGGTCAACAAATGTAAACTAAACTAAATAAATGAGGAAGTACTCTTCCTACTAACAGCTGTAGTTACTTGAAAATAGCATCTCATTACACTGCAATCTCATCAGCAATAGTGAGGTATACTGTTGACATTTGTATAGACTCTGCGCAATTGACACATATGACACTCTGTATTGTCCTGACAATACCATCACATCTATCAGTGTGGTCACACCTATAAGGCATAGGTATGAGGCTAACCTGTACAGTCAGAATATATGTGTGCAGTTGGCAATCATATCGACAGTACAGCAATGCAGGCAGCAGTCCTGGGATGACAGTAAGATTACAGTGCTATAAACCTACATCTATAACAAAGCAGTGTCATGCTTACCAGGAGCAGGACCATGGACTTGTCCAATACTTGATGGACCAGTGAAAACTTGAGGGAGAGATAATGTCAGTACTACTGCATGTTGCACCACAATACATCCATGTATCTCACATTTACAGTAGTCACTGTGTTAATTGTTATAGTGGTCAAAATATGAACATCCAAAAGCAGAGAGACCTTACACCCAAGTAAGACTATGTATGCCCTGACACAATGAATGCTACAGTATTGCAGTGCTGATCAAACTAAGCTTACCTGCACTATCCTCTACTGTAGATACTGTGGCACCCACATCCATGATGTAGGATGTGATGGATGCCTGGGAGATGTCATGTGTGCCTAGATTTGCCAGGAATTCCTCAATGGCTGAGAGGGGTTGTTCCACTGCAGGCCCTCCACCGGTGGTGCCATGATCCCTGGCTACATCTGCTGCTTTTCTGCCCACAATGCCTCCTGCTGTTCCCTGTTGTGCCTCCCACTGGACAGTAGGTGTTCATGGTATTGACGGAGCCCTTCCAGTATTTACTCATTCTCTGCATCCATGAAAGGTGCATGGCATCTTGCATACATGTTCCCTGAAAGACAACAACATGGGAACACATATCAGGATCACGTACTTGGATGTACACTATGTAGAGATACAGCAAAGACAGAACGGCTGGCAATATCTACTGCTTGATCACACATGCCATATTCCCCAATGTACAAACATATTAAGCATGTGGATGCAACTATGATACTAGCGATAGTCAGGTATTCCCGTGTGTGTCATGACAGACACTGCTGTATGTTCATACAGCCGTCACTGGAGTCTATTATACTGTGTCCCCAAGGGGCAACCCCCCCGATAATATGTCAAACCAACTGTGCCATACAAATAGCAGTGTGCTATTACAACCACTGTAAAGGGAGAGTTCCATGAGCCCAGTGTTCCACATTGACAACATACATTCCACCCTTGATGTCTTGCACATCCACTGTATGTGTAACAAATCTGGAGATCATTGACATGTCATTATTACAGTTCTAAGAAAGGCTTAATGCTGTAATCCCTATTCCCCATAAGTATAGTCAGACATTTCTATCCTGATGTAAACAAGAAGGTTACATACCTGATGGAGTGTAGTACTCCTCTGCTGATATGTGCTGATAGTTAATACTTTGCATACGCATGGTCTGTGTGCCCCATAGCCAGCTGCTTGCTTTTTTAACATGCTTCTCATCAGCAGGTGATTGCCTGTTAACCAATCTATGGTTTTAAAATGCTAATTGCAGCCCACTGCTGATTTGTGCTATCATCAGCCAATCACATGTAACCACAGTACAATATAAAAGGTCTTCATGTAGATTAGTGGCCCTTTCTGATATGTTGTACTGGACATTACTGGGGTGAGGAGACTACTTCATCGCAGAGGGGAGGTCTGTAGAAACAATTTTTACATAGAGGTGGATGTGCTACAGGCTGCAGCTGCTGCTGCAGGTAATAGGCATAGGCAGAGAGTGTGAACACTATGGAGGACAACAAGCTGTAAGAGTAACTGTGGGAGCTGTTTCAGCCTTGCTGTAGAGGCAGAGCGAGAGTGAAGCTACCCTTTCCAGTCCAATTAAGGCATGTGTTTAAGTTAAGGTAAGTATGTTAGGCAACGGTATCACTAACAGAGTACTAGGCCACATGTTTGTGTGTCCTTGAGCAACATGGGGGACAAATGTAACAATATGTCCACCATTTGGGCAACTGTCAGGCCATGTGTTACAGTCTGGTAGTAATTTGAAGCATATATGAGGGCAGTCCATGTTACAAGCATGTACTTCAAATGTGCATGTTAGGTGTGCAGCCTTGATAATCGGCACTGTGAATTTGAAAGGATTTTGTGGTGCACTCTAATATTAGTGGCCATTATTTGCAGTACCTGAGTTGAATTTCTCTATGAATGCATATTAATGCATGATGTGACACTTTATGAACTTATACTTTTGCTATAGGGATATGTGAAGTGTGTTTCTATCTGCAGGTCTGTGACTTCCATCAGTGAAATGCAAACATTTCATTCATTGTGTGGCTAAAGAGTGCATGACTCAGTCATTATTTGCTGGCTTCATAATACTATAATTCCATTGCTACACACCACTGGATTTGAACCCAGGGCTGTGTATGGCAACATGTACTGTTTGCAAGGCATTTAACAGACTGAGATACTGAATCACTGCTACCGCAGGTATATTTGCAAGATATATGTGCACACATGCAGGCTGTGACAAACATTTTCTACATCCATTAGTGTGTGCATGGTTTATATAGATGTATTTCTGCACCAGGGTCCCAGCTAAACATGTATTTTGCCATTAATGCCTTAGCAGGTGTCTTTCTACATGTTGCTGATAAAAGGGCACATTTACCTGCTATTACAGGCTTCAATTACATCCATTTTTATGTCTTTGGCTTTCTAGTGGTGTACTATAGCACAAGACTCCAAGGTACACTCCAATTTTTTTCTATTACTTTTTAATCAAGTATGCGCGACGTGGGGCGCAATGCCGCTGAAATATGCTTAATGACTGTAACAGTTTAAACCACTTATTTTAGAGTTTTGTGGTGAAGCAGGTTAATGCAGTGGTCTGCAGGTGCGATGGTCTTGGGTTCACAATATGGGCAGGTGTTTATTTTGTAACTGAGTATTACAATTTTAAAAACAAATATAGCTAATAGAGCTCTGTTTAGCTGAGCTTAACAAAGCTGAGTGATGCAGCACGTTGTGCAGTGTCTTGCTAAAATAATATAAAGAAAAGAAAAATGGGGAGATAGGAAAGTGGTGAAATGGGGTGCAGGCAAGAGAAAAACATTGTGAAAGACAGGTAGGGATGTGCAGGAAGGGTATGGGAAAGAACCATTGCTATCCATTTCTTGTATAGCAACAGCTGTGTACTTTGACAGAATTTGTAAATGATTTTGAACTCTCACCCCCAGAGAGAGGGTTGAGGACAACATATCTGCACTGTCAAGCCAGTTGGACCAAATTACATGTGTCCAGTGGACATGTGCAAAATGGAGAGCTATGGGACAATATTTTTTTATTTTGGGACAGGTGCCCATTTTTTTTTAAGGTGAAAGTGGAATGTTGGGGGAGGGACATAGGTATGTGTGGGGGAAGTAAGTTGGGTAGGTGAGGATGCATTTTCAGACAGACAAGAAAGACAAGACAGCAGAAAGGGGCAGTGTGTAACACATGAGGGGGGTGAACACCTTGGATAGGGAGGGTGTTGTGTAATCTAAGTCTCATGTGCCTCCACAAGGTAGCAGCATGACTCACATCCCCACCCATGGGACTGTCGGCACTGCTCTGTCACTGCCCCAGGGGTGGCAGTGGTGGGGGCTGATCACCAGGCAAGGCTGCCCCACCAGGTTGGCCAGCATGTCCTCAATCCAGCACAGGCAGTGGTCAAAACCATGGTAGACTATCCTGCGCACCAAAACGGGCAGCTCAGCCAGGATGACAACTCCCCCTCCACCACCGCTCATAGAGGGAGGCCCACCCCCTTCCCGTGGCACAGTACTACCTGATGCCACAAGCAGTGCAGGGGCAGCAGAGAGGGCACCACTCCTCTGGGTCCCAGATGTGCTTGGACCCTGTGCCATGGATGGAGGAGGCAAGGTAGGCAGATCAGCTGTAACTGGCCTACCTTGCTGTGGTGTGGTAAATGAAGTATAGCAATAAGTTAAGGTTAGTAATAACCAAGCCATTGTTAGTATTAACAGAATGGAACATTATATTTATTAATCCAATACATGTGTAACACAATATTAATTAACATAACAGTCAGGATGTTCACAGCATGCCAGTAAGAATTAAACCACAAGGCCAACAAAACAGCTAGTTTAACAAAATATGTTAATATTAAATCATAATAAAACATAACAATAATAAATCACGTTACCAAAATATAGTTAGTTTAACAAAATATGTTAATATTAAATCATAATAATAAATAACAATAACAAATAAATGAAGATAAGGGGCTGGGAGACAGAGAGAGAGAAACATTCCATTACTGACAATGCAGACTATTTCCCTGAAAACACTGATAATAAATACTCAACAGGTGTGCAGTGTCAGTTGTGAGTACAGTGACTACAATTCTCCTATAGCTGATGTAGCATGTACATACCTCTCAAGCTGTTAGCATGGGTCAGTATGGGCCAAGCAATAACAACTGCAGGTACACAACTACACAGAACACTTTCACATAATATGGACTTGCATAACTACCAAGATGTTCTGTAAATGGATTTGGTAATACATTGCATTCCAGGTAATCATTTTTCTGGTAATCCTGTGACAGATGGATTAGGCAGTTTTAATTACATTACGAGAAATCATGACACTTGAGAGGCATGTTTGTGTAAACTACATAAACAAGACAGCCGTCATGCCTTAGTTGGCAGGCATGGGAATAGAACCTAATAGCTGTAACTGCAGGGGAGATCTGCAAATAATGTAACAATTGACTGCAGCAACTTAGTACAGACATGCAAGGAATACAGACATTCTGGAAGTATTTAGACAGATTTATTTAAGATCAACAATTCTGCTTACCACTTTATTGGTATTGCTGATTAGTGTCTGTGAAATCAAAACACAATATCTACTCATAACATGGGATACCTCAACCATATACTTTTTGTTCCTGGAGTGGAAGAAAATTAGAGCATTATGTGACTGATACTGGCCTGGGGACAACCTTGGACCATACTATGAGTCAATCAATACATGTTACAGGATATTTGTTTTGCATTCTAGAACCATTAGAGTGTTATACTTGACTGCAGAGACAGTGGAACACATATGCATGGAATACAGCTGTACTGCATTTATTAAGACAAATGTCTTTAAGAATCAACAATGCTGCTTAACACTTTATTGGTATCACTGATAAATGTCTGCGAAGTTCACACACAGTATCTGCCCATAGAGTGGGCTTCCTCACCCATATACCTTTATTACCTGGAGTAGGAGGAACAGAGAGCATTATGTGACTGATACTGGTCTGGAGTCGGTTTTACACTTGACTGCAGCAACCTTACCATAGACAAGCAATGCATACAGCTCTACTGCAATGGTTATGACAGCACAATCCTGCTGTACACCATTTTTGCTTACTGTTATTGGTATTGTTTATTGTTTATTGCAATACAGTTGTTATTGTTCATTTATTGCATTACAGCTCTAATTGCCCATTTATTGTACTACAGTTCGGGTCTATATTAGAAGCATGAAAATGCTTCTGAGTGAATACGGAAACAGCGACACTTATTCATCGAATCACATTTGAGCGATTCGATGAATATGTCATAGGGCAAGAAGATAGTTGGCCAACTTCACAGAGTTGCCCTTTCCTTCCTATAGTGCAATCTCAGAGTTGGTATATTTAGTTAAGGGGGTGTGTGGGGCAGAGTCCCCCACGTTGGGGGGTGTGAGGGGTGAAGCCCCCACCTGTTTATGGTGTTAAATTATTTTTTTTAGCAAACGGCCGCGTACCTTTTTTTTCCCTAGGGAAAAATTCGCTTATGTGGCCGTTCGCTATGTTTAGGTTTCATGCATTATGTGTCAACTTTTATGTAGTCGCACATATGCACTTTTGGTCTTATAATATAGACCCCTACAGTTCTATTTACCCATTTATTGCACTACAGTTTTTATTGTGTATACTTTATTGCAGTAAATGCTTTACTCTTTCTTGCTTATTGCACTACAGTTTGCATAATAAATCCATACTTACCACACTCACTGCACAACCTAGCCAGGTGCCCAGCATGGGAATCAACATTGCTAGTCCTCTCAGCTGCAGCTTTTGGGAGAAAAGCACACCATTATGCATACCAGTTCTGGAGACTTTCAGCTTGCATTTTGATAAAACAGTGGAAAACATACTGACATATTTGTGGGGCATGCCCAGCTCTTGTCTCTTGGACTCAGGTGTCCAAGGTCCCCCTCTTTCTCCCCTTCAGTTCATCATAATGGTGATGGCACTGCTCACCAGTGCAGGGGATACCAGTAGCACTGGTAAGTTCCCTGGCCAACCAGTCCCAGGCCTCCGCCTTCCATTCTGAGCCCTGGAAACCACCCTGCATCAGCCTGGGTTCATAATTCTTTACCAGGAGCACAACAAGGACCCTGGACTCCTGCACACCTCATCTCTGTGCCAAAAGTGAGCACCTTCTCTAACACCACCTGGCATATCAGCAGATAAGCAGACTCCAAAGAATGGTGAAGAATTCCCACCTATCGCACCTAATATAGGCTGTTTTCCAGCCCTTGCACGTCATTGACCAAAATTCAGAAAAGGTCTGTGTCACTTAGTAGCATGCAAACCAGCTAAGCAGAGCTAAGTAGCGTGAAAACTCTCACAACCAAGGTTTTAGCGAAGCTTAGCAGTAATAGCTGTTAGCATGTTTAAGCAGGGCTCAGTATAGAGCAGCAGTGCTATATTTCACAAATTTGTTTTTAAAATTAAACATATATACTAAATTAAATTACAGACATCTTATGACTGCTATGGACTGGAACCCAGGATCTACAGAGCATTAGGCTGTAACTCTACCCATTTAGCTACTTGGATATTATGAAAACTAGTATACCTTCACATATACTACTGGGCTACCTGTTAGCTTTGCTGAGAACTGTGTCGCAAACACGCTTAAACAGACCCAGAAATAAATAATTAATTACATCTGGTTTCTATTTTTAGATATCTGGCAGCTGTCAGCTATGTATGTATAAGTGCCGCTCGGCTCTGCGGTATTCCGCACCGTGCTATGCAAATGGCAATTAAAAAAAAAGAATATGTAATTATGATAATTAATTACATCCAGTTTCTATTTTTAGATGTGTAGCAGGCATCAGCTGTCTATGTGTGAGCACAGCTTAGCATTGCTGAGCTCCGCACCGTGGTATGAAAACATGCAGAGATGGAAAAAAAATCATAAAAATAAAATATTACACATTTAAAGCAATTCACATCATTTCAACAGTAGCGGGGAGCATTACAGGGAGCCTCACCCTGTACATAACATCTGACCAGCCATCCACAACCATGGGTAGCCTCTACACTTCTCCATACATGAATTCAATATCCTTGTTTCTATGCTTTCCTGCAGCAGCACACCATCATTAATATGCATGACGCGCTGCTGATGGGGAACTGTGGCCGTGTACATGGATATATTCTATGTGGGCTCTACACATTGCCTACATGAATTTTATTAAATGCTGAGGTTGATTTTTTTTTTTTTGGATCTTTTGAGAAATTATACCTTTTTGGAACAGAAAATTTTCTCATTACTGTTGATATTTCCTCCTTATATACCTCAATTAATCAGACTTTAGGTACTGATTTTGTAAGGAATTTTTAAGTAATTTCACTGACTTTGATACCATCAAGATTAACATCATATGCCTCTTATTGGAATTAGTTTTAACTAACAATTTTTTCTTCTATTTGACGGGGCATTTATCAACAGAAATGTGGGGTCACAAATGGCCCCAGTTTTTGCCATTTTAGTGCTCTGTCGGTGGGAAACTGTTTTATCTAAGCTTGAGTCTTTCAAATATGCCTGCTTTATAGGAGATATGCTGATGACTGATGAAAGAAATTAACCAGAGTATTAAAGGTACTGTGTTTAACTTAGGTAATTTTGGAATGACTGTAAACTTTCTTGATTTAAGTATTACTATGGATGTCCAATCCAAAAGCTTTTCCAGTACTATCCATACGAAGAAAAAATTTTCTAATAATTACTTGCATTTCAGTAGCATATACCCCTACTTTATGAAAATTAATAATTTTAGGGACAGGATTTCCCTGTAATCAAATGCAAATAACTAAATAAATAAATAATGCTGACAACAAGGAAAGCGCTAATGTTCATTATTCTTAACATTATAAATAAAACTTTTGTGTTTAGTACTATTGCTCATAGGTAGCAGCTACAGCTTAATATTGACAACATGGTCCCATACATATGTGCTGATTCTGTAATAGTTACTTATTTTATTTTCTTTCTTTTGTTTCGCTCTTTAGATAAAACATAATCTGTGAAACACTAACTAAATGTCTGTTCATGCTCTGTTTTAGGATGACTGCACACACCAATATTACAATTTAGAGGCCTCCACATAGTTTAAAAGTCTCTATTTTTTTTTAAATAAAATACTATGGTCTGAATATTGTTATCATTATTACACGGCTTAACTGGAACATCTGTCTCACAAAGACTTCATGGTAAGACAAACTAGGAAGTAACAAATTATAAGTGTCTCTAGATTCAGCTAATCTTCCAGCAGGTTACTATAGTTACTGTCATTTATTTCCCCATTAAGTGTCAGACTAAGTAGCTTTGTTGAACAGTTTATTTCCTCTCCACTCCTAAACAAATTCTGGTTCCGATGCATCACTCATGGAGTACCTTCACTTTTACAATAGGCTATGAATCTTTCCTTTTAATTTTTAGGTTTAAACAGAAACACACACACACACACACACACACACACACACACACACACACACACACAGAAGTGTACTTTGCATTTATCTTTGAAATATATGTGTTACAGTTCTGTGTCTGGACTGCAAGCTGAGATTCTTTTCTCACAGTGACTCCCGGTTTGCAGCTGTCTGCAAACATAGTTAGCCAGAGGTTTTGGTTCATGGTCTGGAGATCAGAAAAGTAAATGCCAAACAGAACAGATCTCAACAGTGAACCCTGTGGGACACCACTGGTCACTTTCATACTCTCTGATAAAGCACCTGCCACCCAGACTGTGTGGGTTCTGTATTTTAGCCAGTTTGCTATCCATCTTACCACTTAGGGATCTGTTTTTAAAATGTAAAGTTTACTAACTATACTGGCATGAGAAATGCTGTCAGATTCTTTGGTCAGGTTGTAATATGCAGTATCGACAGCATGACCACTGTTGACAGTCTGTCTTACCCTCTAAAAGAAGGTAACCAAGTTCATTAGCCAGGACCCCACTTTGACAAAGCCAAACTGATAAGAGTTTAGTCTAGTGAGAATTTTGATATCATAGTTTTTCATGTCAGTTGTAATATGTTCCATGGCTTTGTAGATGACACGCATCAGGCTGATGAGTCTATAATTTCAGGGTTTAGTGATATGGCCATCTTTATGGACAGGCATCTCTACTGCTATGCACCAGACCTCAGGAATAAAGCCTGTGGCTAGACTTAGGTTAAGCAATTTTAGGAGTGTCTCTGCCATGGCTTGTTTAGTATTACTTTTAAACTGCCAGGTACATTATCATGCCCCCCCCAAAGTTAGTAATTTTGGTCTTTATAGAAGCACTCAGTACATGTTCTTTAGTGATGCGGAAGGACTTAAGTTATTTCGGGATATGCAGAGTTTGATGGCCATCTCATGGGAAAAATTCACACTGACTTTATTTGATAATATGTTGGCGATGTCTATTAAGTCAGAATAGGTGGTGCCATTTTGAATATGTTTGATGCTGTGTATTATTTTTTAGTAAGGGTCTGTCATTAGCGTCAGATGCTAATCTACATTCATGGGATGTTTTAATAAACCTATTAGTGCTTTTTTAAGTTTTTAGTAACATTCCTGATACTATCCTTGAGATGATGGGGTTTGATCTGCTCCATACATTACAGAGTTTAAGACATTTACATTAAGGAGTTTAAGGATAAGAGAAAATATGGAAAAGGTAAACAAGTGGAGATAAAAGTAGCAGTTGAGGTTCACTATAAACACATACAGAGTGACTGCACTTAGGCATGTATAAACCTGTTGTGAAGTAACACCTGGGGTGTGGAAGTGATGGCAACAGAGCATTAAAAATATCTGACTAACCCTCTAAAGTCAATAGCATGTGTATTTTATAAGTTTAGTCATACACTATAAATACTCATAATATATATAACTGCTTTACTCAAAATATATTATGTGTGGAATGTCAATAGCCTTATACTTGCTTTACATTCCCCCTCCAGTCAGGCTAAAATTAGCGGGGAGCATTACAGGGAGCCTCACCCTGTACATAACATCTGACCAGCCATCCACAACCATGGGTAGCCTCTACACTTCTCCATACATGGATTCAATATCCTTGTTTCTATGCTTTCCTGCAGCAGCACGCCATCATTAATATGCATGGCGCGCTGCTGATGGGGAACTGTGGCCGTGTACATGGATATATTCTATGTGGGCTCTACACATTGCCTACATGAATTTTATTAAATGCTGGGGTTGATTTTTTTTTTTTTTTTGGATCTTTTGAGAAATTATACCTTTTTGGAACAGAAAATGTTCTCATTACTGTTGATATCTCCTCCTTATATACCTCAATTGATCAGACTTTAGGTACTGATTTTGTAAGGAATTTTTAAGTAATTTTACTGACTTTGATACCATCAAGATTAACATCATATGCCTCTTATTGGAATTAGTTTTAACTAACAATTTTTCTTCTATTTGACGGGGCATTTATCAACAGAAATGTGGGGTCACAAATGTCCCCAGTTTTTGCCATTTTAGTGCTCTGTCGGTGGAAAACTGTTTTATCTAAGCTTGAGTCTTTCAAATATGCCTGCTTTATAGGAGATATACTGATGACTGATGACAGGTAAAAAAGTAAAATTGAAATATTTTTGAAAGAAATTAACCAGAGTATTAAAGGTACTGTGTTTAACTTAGGTAATTTTGGAATGACTATAAACTTTCTTGATTTAAGTATTACTATGGATGTCCAATCCAAAAGCTTTTCCAGTACTATCCATACGAAGAAAACATTTTCTAATAATTACTTGCATTTCAGTAGCATATGCGCCTACTTTATGAAAATTAATAATTTTAGGGACAGGATTTCCCTGTAATCAAATGCAAATAACTAAATAAATAAATAATGCTGACAACAAGGAAAGCCCTAATGTTCATTATTCTTAACATTATAAATAAAACTTTTGTGTTTAGTACTATTGCTCATAGGTAGCAGCTACAGCTTAATATTGACAACATGGTCCCATACATATGTGCTGATTCTGTAATAGTTACTTATTTTATTTTCTTTCTTTTGTTTCGCTCTTTAGATAAAACATAATCTGTGAAACACTAACTAAATGTCTGTTCATGCTCTGTTTTAGGATGACTGCACACACCAATATTACAATTTAGAGGCCTCCACATAGTTTAAAAGTCTCTATTTTTTTTTAAATAAAATACTATGGTCTGAATATTGTTATCATTATTACACGGCTTAACTGGAACATCTGTCTCACAAAGACTTCATGGTAAGACAAACTAGGAAGTAACAAATTATAAGTGTCTCTAGATTCAGCTAATCTTCCAGCAGGTTACTATAGTTACTGTCATTTATTTCCCCATTAAGTGTCAGACTAAGTAGCTTTGTTGAACAGTTTATTTCCTCTCCACTCCTAAACAAATTCTGGTTCCGATGCATCAGTCATGGAGTGCCTTCACTTTTACAATAGGCTATGAATCTTTCCTTTTAATTTTTAGGTTTAAACAGAAACACACACACACACACACACACACACACACACACACACACACACAAGTGTACTTTGCATTTATCTTTGAAATATATGTGTCACTGTTACAGTTCTGTGTCTGGACTGCAAGCTGAGATTCTTTTCTCACAGTGACTCCCGGTTTGCAGCTGTCTGAAAACAGTTAGCCAGAGGTTTTGGTTCATGGTCTGGAGATCAGAAAAGTAAATGCCAAACAGAACAGATCTCAGCAGTGAACACTGTGGGACACCACTGGTCACTTTCATACTCTCTGATAAAGCACCTGCCACCCAGACTGTGTGGGTTCTGTATTTTAGCCAGTTTGCTATCCATCTTACCACTTAGGGATCTGTTTTTAAAATGTAAAGTTTACTAACTATACTGGCATGAGGAATGCTGTCAGATTCTTTGGTCAGGTTGTAATATGCAGTATCGACAGCATGACCACTGTTGACAGTCTGTCTTACCCTCTAAAAGAAGGTAACCAAGTTCATTAGCCAGGACCCCACTTTGACAAAGCCAAACTGATAAGAGTTTAGTCTAGTGAGAATTTTGATATCATAGTATTTCATGTCAGTTGTAATATGTTCCATGGCTTTGTAGATGACACTCATCAGGCTGATGAGTCTATAATTTCAGGGTTTAGTGATATGGCCATCTTTATGGACAGGCATCTCTACTGCTATGCACCAGACCTCAGGAATAAAGCTTGTGGCTAGACTTAGGTTAAGCAATTTTAGGAGTGTCTCTGCCATGGCTTGTTTAGTATTATTTTTAAACTGCCAGGTACATTATCATGCCCCCCAAAATTAGTAGAGTTCAGTAGGCATGATCTGCCTTTGACGAAACCAGACTGGGTTGGGTCCAGTGTTTGGAAGTTTACTATAGCTCTATTGATCATCTCCATGATAGTTCTTTCCAAGGCTTTGCATATTTGCATATAAAATTAGTGAGACTTATGGGTCTGTAGTTACCAGGGTCTGTAGATGCCTCACCTTTGTGCATAGAGATGATTATTGCCTTTATCCATTCATGAGGCACAAAGCCTGTTTGGAGGCTACAGTTAAATAGTAATTCCAGAGGCCCTGATAGGTCATGTTTCATGCTATTTAGAAGGCATTTTGGGATATTGCCTGGACCCATTGATGCAGTATTCTTGGTCTTAGAGACAGCATTAATGACCTGTTCCCTAGTGATAGTAGGGGGAGTTATATGTGTAACTTTGGGTAGAATTGTGCTGTGGGGAGAAAGCATGGATAGGGTTTTCCTTGTGACCTGAAATTTGCTCAGGATCTGTATACTAGTATATTAACTATTAACTATATCTGTTAGTTCTGCAGTGACAATTATGATTTTATTTTGCTGATTGTTTTTTTTTATTGATTAGGCAATATTCAGCAATACCACAGCTGATAACTTGCCATATACTTTGTGGCTCAGTTGCATTGCTTTTATGTTTGATTCTTTGCAGATCTTGGGCGGTACAAAAATGAGGTAATAAACTCCTGATTGTTCTCTCCTGCATCAGTACTGAATACCATTTTGGACACTTGGAGAAATTTTGAGGATTGCAAGAATTGAAGGTACATCATAAGGCAGCCTTTCTAAGTATTTTCTAAAATTTGATATAATGTGTTTGTTTCATCTTCAAAGATACATTCCCTAAAGATTTGCGTTATTTTGGTTGTCCATACAATGAGTTATGTTTTTGTCCATACAATTTTGTGAGTCAAGAATTTCCATTTGGGACTGTTTTTTTTTTGAGATGAGTCTGTCATGAAGGTTTTTACTGCCTCCTTGCCTCTTCTTTGCATTTGGAGCTGTACATCCAGCCAAATTGTCTTTGTAGTCCTTATGTAGTTTCTCAGCTTAGTAAGATTTATGTATAAAATGTTTTAATTGTTATTCCTTGTGTTCAGTCCTTACATTTCTTCACAATGTTTTTTGCTTTTAGAAGTATTAGTGGCATCATGGTTTCCAAATAAAAGCTTACATCTTTATTCCTCTAGCTGGGGGAAGGCATGTCAGCTACTGATGTTTGCCAAAATTCTGCATAAACAACTCATTGCGGATAGGCTTCTAGCCTCCATGTTTATACTGACTGCATTCTGGAAGAAATGTGTACCACATGACCGGCACCTTCTTGTGCTTAGAAATTAGCATATTTAAAGCTATACATCGTATAGACTATATCCATGAAATGAAAACCTGTCCAAAATTAATGCCTTACCATGGCTCTCTAGTTCTCTCTTTGACCTTTCTGGCTTGTGAGTACTACAATAATGATTGAAGAATATGTATTACTCTGTAGACAATGATTTCCAGGACTCTGTTAAGCAAATTGTCCCACAGATTTGCCAAGCAAACTCTTTCACCTCTGCCCTCAAAGAGCCTTAATTAAACACAGCGAAATCCACCCTGAAATTTAAGGCAATATATGATCAGTAAATGAGGGGAAGGCAGATAACTGTTAGAATTATTCAATTGCAGAAATGGTCAAAGAGAACTGATTATGGTGATTTGGGCACATGTGCAGAAAAGCAGAAGACAATCTGATGAAAAAATGTTGGGATAGAAAGAAGGCAAGAGGAAACAAGGGCATCCAGCAAAGAGGTGGATGGATTGTGTGAGAGAAGACTTGTGACAGTCATGCATGAGTGTCAAAGAATGTAGGAGAGTGTCACTGAACAGACAGAGATGACAACAGTTCAAACAACATCCCAACCCCATGTAGAAAGTGGATAAAAGTGGGTTGATGATGATAAGGAAATGAGAGGATGACATTGAGTGGAACATGTTGGCACCTGGAAAAACTGACTGATGCAGCTTCAATATCAACATGTTACTGTGCCATATCTGCAAGGCCTCATAGAGATGACCAAGTCCCATGGTCAGCTGCTTTTTGCCTGGAAGACAGATTTTGAAATTAGAAAAAAATGATATAACATCTTCCTAATTGTGGGTGTGGCATTGGAGGCTAGTAAGGCTCATACGGCATATCCAGGTCTGTAATGTACGTGACTACAGACAACCTATGCCAAAATTTATTGGCATGGGTAACCTTTTACACTACCTTATATAGAAAACCTACCCGACACCTCTCAATCTCTCACAGGCCAACACCATTTCCTAGTAAAGTTAAGCCTCCTAAGGATATCAAGAAAGCAACAAAACAAGTGCTTCACCTTCCAACAGCTGAATACAATTCAGGCTTGGACTGGGATTCCCACCAAACTTTATGTCTTTCTGTATGCATTTGATTTGTTCAATGAATGCACTCTTTTTACAAAAAAAAGTCCAGAGGTTATAATAGTGTGTGTGTGTGTGTGTGTGTGTGTGTGTGTGTGTGTGTGTGTGTGTGTCTGTGTGTGTGTGTGCACCCATGTTTGCTGGTGGTGGTAGAAACATATAAACATATTCTCGCACTTATTAAGAGTCAGTGAAATATTCCCAGGCTTGTTTTTCAGCGACATACCCTCCCAGGTTTGTCAGATTCTGTATTTTCTGTGTGCTGTTTTATGTCTACATATAACTTGTTTTAAAATAGGTTTAGCCATTTCTACAAATTTAGAAGAAAAGATTCAATGCTGATATCCCTAGCATTGTTTTTTCCAGATTAGTTTTTGTGTTGTAATACTAAAATCAGCTGATACTTTATTTTCACTAGGAGATGAAAATGCCTAGAAAATGAAATATTACCTCATGTAATGTCTAGAACTGCAACATCTACAAGAACTGAAACATATTATTAACAGTTTTAATTATTTCATTTGATGAGCTGTTCAGTGTGTGCTTCGTACTATTCTATGTCACATAAATACCCCCTATAGCGGATACAATGGCTCCCTCCCAAACAAATTTAAAAAAAGTCATCACCTAATTTTAGAGCTGAGTATAATTTTGATGATTTTTTTCACAGTTTATGTCCCTGAAATGAGAGACTTTTCATTCAACAGAACATCTCACATGTTAATTTATTGGGAAATCCAACTAGTAAGAAAGTACTGTTTGCACTGAAGCACCGCAAAACAAATCTATCACAGAACTGAAACTACCGACATTGTGCTATAAAACAAAAAAGAGCATCAATGTCAGGCCACGAACAGCTACACTAAGTGTACATGATGTGTATTCAAGAACATCCTTACCACTTTTTTGGGGGCTGTCTGTTCACTCAGAAAGATTAGACTAACCCCCGGATTTACTAATCTTCCATGCAGGACTAGCTTAGTCGTGCACGGAAGCGACTGTTTAGGAGCAGGACGGCAGCTCGCCATGCATATTAATGAGGCACAATGCCCAAGCACCTAGGCTTACACGGAGCATGTAAGAGTGCAGGGGGTGTGCCTGAGAGCAGAGCTCTCAGAATTAACATGCCCCCGCAATGAAGAACAGCAGAAAGGGGTATGCAATGAGCAAGACCGCTCACAGTGACCACATATCCCCAGCAACAGTCCCTCTTGTGTATAACAGCAACAGAATATATAAATAGAATGAAAAAAAACTTTTTTTTTTTTTAAATCCGATTACAGCTAACCATAGGAGTGCGGGTGTGCCCATCAGTTAGCTATGGTTTAATGCAGCTTAAATGGCTGACAAGGATAACAAGGAAGATATATGCAAATGAAGCAACATAGCAATAGTGTAGTGGGCAGATCATTCGCCTTACAAGCAGGAATTCCTGGTTCGAGTCCCACTGCAGCAGATTCCATTTTCCATGGCAAAGCGCGTTATGAGTAATATTTATGTTGCATTACTCACTAAATAACATGTTTTTATGAACTTCAGTAAATGCACATGTGAGGTGTCAGTGTCATAATGAATAAGGCACTAGTAAGCAGGTATAAGCACAAATAAGCAGTAGTAAGCATATTTAAGCACTAGTAAGTGGGCTTAAGCCTGTTTGTATGGTGGTAGCAATGCCCACACTGGTTAAGCAATTCTAAAGCTAACACTGTGTAAGCAGATGCAACGGCAGGTTAGCAGTGCTTACCATCACGCAAACCCACTTACAACTGCTCAAAAGTGCCTTAATCACTCTGTATCCAATGGCCCTTGTTCTGCCCATCAACAAAATAAACAGCCATGCAGGTTTCAAACCCAGGACCCTATACACCATAGTCCCAGTAGTTATCCACCAAGCCATCAAAGAAGTAAAGAAGAATGAGGTAGTAGTAAACATGTCCTCACCATAGTATAACCAAACTGAACCTGTGAAAGGCATCGGTATACAGTTATATGCGCCATAACCCACTACATAACATAAATATGTGAACTGGAGTACAGCAGTAAGCCCAGAAGTGAGGTGTAATTGTAATAGAGTGTGGAAGTCCCCAATAAAACAAAAGGACCCCACAGAGTGTACATACACATTAATCATGGATACCAGGCATACATATAAGGTGCAATGAATAATAACACAATGCCAAAAAAGCATTATAATGAAAGTCTAATGTAAGCAATGCTAAGCATTGCACAGGCCAGCTTAGGAGGAGTGAGCAATGTGCAGACCAGCTAACTCATTGTGCCCAGTGGTATACCCCTCTAAACAAGGCCAACCATAGGTAAGCAGGTGTGTCCATAGTTTAGCCTTTTCAAAACTGGCCAATCATGGAAAAGTGTGGGAAATTGGCCCTACTTAAACCCAAGAGGTGGGAACACATCTCATAACTGGTTGTAGCTTCCCCTTGCAGGCACTATGGCAGTAAGGGGAGAAGGAGCGCGCTTCCGGGTGCAGCACTGGTGAATCCAGGAGTCCAAGGTCATGGCAGTACTCCTATTTAAAGAATATACTCAGATACTGCTGCAGCGCCAGTTTCAGGGCTCCCAATATAAGGCGGAGGCCTGGGACCATCTTGCCCGTGACCTCACCAGTGCCACTGGCATACCCCGAACTGGTGAGCAGGTCAGGCACCACTATGCCGACCTGAAGCGGTGGAAGGGGACCTCTTGGAGGAGTGGCTCCAAGAGGCTAGAGCATCAGGACATGTTCCAGACGTGTGTAAGTATCACCCCAGTATGTGTGTAGTAATTGCCAGCTCAGGTATAGAATAGATATGGCTAAATATTCCTCTTATGTCCCCCACAACTGCAACGGAGTGGGCCGTGGAACCAGGAGGCCCACATCAGTCGCCTGGCAAGGTTGCGACGTGAGGCAGGTCAGTAATACTCATGCATTTACTGTCATAGGAAATAAAAATAAAAGTAGAAGTAAATTAATTGCTAGTATAAAACCTGTATTGTTCAAGGCAAGTATTGCATACACTAGATAATTGGCAGTAAGAGTCTCATATTGTCTGTAAGTCAATAAAAGTGTAATAGCCTGACAAAACAGGTCTAACTGCTGAACTGCATGTGCATATCCTGGTATCATATGGTAATGTAAATATGCAATTTTGTAATAGTACTGTAGTATTAAGCACTGTTACCCACACTGTACACCATAAATTGAATGTGTAGGAATGCCTGTATATGACAGGTGTAATCCCCAGAGGCCATTTAGTACAACTAAGAGACGCATAGACAGTAAACAGGGAAATGCAGCCAACCAAAACTGAATAGGACATGTAACTGAGATTAGAATTGTAGTTTTTTTAGCACACACAGCCACGGTTCGAATCCTGCCAGTGGTAGTAGTCTGCATACAGAATCATACCCCACAACTGTGCAGATATATATAGTGCTAATAAACATTCCTCCCACAGGTCTGTCAGATACCAACACTGTGCCCAGAAATACAAGAATGATATGCAGTTGCTCTGAATAATAAGGTATTACACATCACTGTCACCCACACTGTCCAACAACATATAACTGTCTAGGAAACTGTATATGAGTGTTGTAATACAAGGTCAGAATGCAAAAGCACAGGGGATTAATAAGACAGATAGCAGATAGGAGATATACAGCAATAGCTATATAGCAGACACAACTGTGATGGACGGTGTTTAAGTTGTAGCAGACACAGCCATGGTCTGATTCCTGGGAGTGGAATTAGGCTGCATACAGATGCATACCCCACAACTGTACAGATGAGGCCAGAATGTCCAGCATATGTGCCCATATCTGCTGCCTGTCCCCTGTTCTCCTGGTAAGTCTGTGGGATGATACCAGATGTGTAGCCAGCAAACAGGGAATACAAGTGATTGTCAAACATCATGAGAACACACGTCACTGTAGCAACCCCCAAAACTGTTAGGTGAGTAATATTTCAAGTATGTCCTATCTACACTCCCATGCCGTCAAGCTGTGTACAGTAACAGAGTGAGATGTATGTGCATAATACCAATGTGTAATCTGGAACATTGTGTGGCAACAGTCAGGTAGTGCTAACAAACATTGCTCCCACAGGTATGTTGGATATGAACACTGTGCTGAGAAATACAGGCCATTATAACCTGTACTGGTACTGTTCACTCTGGTATTGTAGGGAATTATGAGTGTTGCAGTTTCTCTGAATAATAAAGTAGCACTGGTCACTTTCACCCACACTGTGTTACATAATATAACTGTGTAGGAAAGCATGTATATGTGTGTGTCAGGTCACAAAAGGTGGAATAGGGCAATATTCTAGATATGTCCAAGCACACCAGCATGTGGTCAACACATGGCCAGAGTCTGTGCAGAAAGAGTTGGATAGCTATGTGCAAAACAGCAACCTGGAATCTGTGAGTATGTGTAGAAACAGTTAGTTAGTGTTAACAAACATTCCCTCTACAGGTATACCAGGTAAGAGGTGTATACTGCAGGTAAAACCGGGTCATTTGTAATGATGACGACAGCCATATCACTGTCCAAAGTAAGGCTACAGGGTAGTGTAGTAAGAGTTGTAAGGTACAGATAACAGCACAACTGTTCTGTATCTGGTGTATGGGTTAATGGGAATATCTATGCATGCTGTTATATCTAACCCTGGAATGTGTTGACTATTACTAACCCATATATGATGATGAAATCTAAACACTATAGCATGCTTGGGAAGGGCGGTCCCAGCGGACTCACCTGTCCCACCTCAGCTGGCCATGGCACCGGGCACCAGCATGTCTGGGGCCCAACTCCAGACCTCCCTGTCCGTTGGTCCTGCATGACCTTTGGGTGGAACCGCCTCAGGGGATGGGGATCACCCCCCCGTGAGTGGGTGCAGACAGGCACCTGTCACCCCTCGCCACGTCATGGTGTGTAGAGTGATCAATGAGCAGTTTGGTGATCTTCTACACCAGCTCGAGGGCTGCATGTTGCGATTAGAGAGTCAGCCTGGCTCTGCGACTCAGCCCCCAGCACAGCCACCTTCGGGGCTGTGAAGGTGCAGTGGTGACTGCCCATGGGTGGGGACCTCAGTCCCACTGTTACCACTAGGGGGCTTGTGGGCTTCCGATATCCCAACACCCCTCCCCATCAAGGTGTTTACCCCACATGTGTCATATACCGCCCCTGTATGCATCTTGTTTGTCTTGTCTGTTAACCTACCCAACCTACCTCCCCAAATATACCTACTACCCTTCCCCAACATCCCACTCTCACCTGAAAAAAAAAGGGCAATCTGTTCCTACAAAAAAATCTCGCCCCATAAATAGCTGTCCATTTTGCACACACATCCACTAGATACATGTAATCCAGTCTAATTGGCATCACAATTTATTATTGTTGTCCTTACTCCTCTCCCAGGGGATTGAGTGTCCAAATCTACCTCCAAATTCAGTGTATATGCACAGCTGTTGCTGTAGAAGAAATTGGCAGCAATGGACCTTCCCTACACCCTTCCTGCACATCCCTAGCTATTTTCCCTACTGTCTTTCCCTCTTTTCCTCTTTTTCACCACTTTCCTATCAACCCTTTTTTCTTTTCTTTTAAAGAAATTAGCACGGGGGTAAGTGAGAGTAAGCACTTTTAAGCAGCAGTAAGCAGGTCTAAGCCTGTTTGCGTGGGGGTAAGCAATGCCTACACTGGTTAAGCAATGTAGAAGCTAACTGAGTATAAGTAACTGTAACTGAAAGTTAGCAGTGCTTACCTCCATGCAAACCTGCTTACAACTGCTTTAAAGTGCCTTAATCACTCTGTATCCAATGGCCCATGTTCTGCCCGGCAAAAAAATAAACAGCCTTTGCAAGGCTCAAACCCAGGACCCTGCACACCATAGAAAAAGTGATTTACCACTAAGCCATGCCAGATATACATAACCCTGATGTTTTCAAAAACATATCATCCAGCCCAGTCATTAAACAGTACAGAGAATGTATTCCAACATTCAGATGTATGTGTGTGTAAATATATTAATATCTAAGCAGATACAACATATCTATATATGTAGATAGAAATATATACAGATATATAAATATATATGAACATATATACATGCAAATGCCTACATCAACACATATATATGTCTACACCTATATGCCTACATATACACAGCATGTTACATGTATGTAAATAGATATATATCTATGTAGGTATATACGGACAAAGTTATATATATATATATATATATGTAAGCAGATGTATATATCCATATAGGTATATATGGACATACATGTGTAGATATCAATGGGAGATTAACTAAATCATATATGTCCACATGCACCATTAATGGGGTTGAGAAACCCCAAACAATATACGTCTTGTGTGAATAGGTATACCCACCCCCCCACAGCCAAACACATCCACCCTGCAATACACTACCAAGTGTTGTTGATCCCAAAACCAGGTCCTGACACGACATGGGCACAAAATGTTAACAGTACTACATCCCACCTGTATGATGTCAGGCTGGTATTGGTAACATCATGCAGTACAGTCTGACTCCCATAGGAAATGTAAAATGTGGAAGCTATTAACATCCCTAGGATACATATACACAGACACATATATGCAGATACACACACACACACACATATATCTATATATATACATATATATATATATATATATATATATATATATATATATATATATATATATAGATATAGATATGCATGCGACTACACATGCACACGCAGAGATATGTACAGTAAGATACTTATGTAGTAGGTGTACACAATATGCAACAGCCACTATGCCTACAGTTAACACCCTAACAACTGGACACTGGATGAGCCACCTATACAAATGACATTCGTTGCCTGCAACATATACCCACAGATAGGTCATAGAATAAAACACCACACACAGGTTTGCAGATATGGAAAACCTTTATTTGTGTACTATTACAGATTTATATGCCATGTCATATAGCTGTTCAGACACTGACATCCATATAAACAGAGTAATGCAACTGTGAAACAGTTATACTAATACAGTAGTCTGGAAAGGTCCAAAACTGTTGCTGTCCAGGCCAAGCCCTTCAAATCGTACAATAGTAAAGACAGACTGGGCCACAGGATACCACACAATCAACAGTAAGTAATGCAGGTGTATAGTTCAGCAGCCTCTATCTACACTCTGTACACAATCACTAGATGGTAAGGACTTCAGTTGACCAAATGGGATGTAACTGTTACATAACAAGGCATAACTGACACCATCACAGGCACACTGACAAACAGAACAGTCTGTATGGCAGGAGGCAGTAGGCCTGCAGTAACCCACTTTATGTAAGTAATGTCAAGATAGGTGAAATGTATGGTACTGTACATCCAGATACCTTAAGGCAGCTCACCCCTGATACCCCCACATTTTGTAACAGCCTAGGTTATGTATGGTGCATCCCCCCTAGACACAATAATACAGGGCCATATACCACTGTTACATACACTGGCCTCTGGAGTGCATATGGGCACACATGTATTGTGTAGTTGAAGCCCACACATAAATGGCCCCAGCCCCACCGTATGTGTGGGGGACACAACAGCAGTGAACTGATGGCAAGAATGGCAGCGTGATACATGTATATGTGCATATGTATCACTATCTGTATATGTCTAGACATATAATGCTCTGTATATGTATATATCTGGGTGTATATATGCATATCTATGTACATATACATACCCATCTATATATATCGATATGTACATGTGTAATTATCTATATAGATATCTGGATAATCATATGTACATATATTTTCACCATATGTCCTGAACATGGAGTGTAGCCCTACCTCAGCCCCTATAGTCCCAACATTGTAGTGCAAGGGGATGTCACGTATGTATAGCAGTATATTAGTAGACTATTGCTACTGTAATAGGGATTGTCTTCACAGACATGGTGTGTGTAGGAGGTCACATCTGCTTTTCACATGTGCGCCATTGGCTACTGACAGACATCCTAAGGACATCATAGTACAGTACCGCTGCAAGCACATAATGTTCCTGTGGACTTCAGCAGAGATATTGGCCAATATATGTGGACATTCTGACACACTCTGTACAGTCCAGAGGTATACACAGAACCCCTTAGCACAGAACGTGTGGACCAAGCCTGACAATATGGATGTTAACAGCCATGTAGATGGATATAACACATAACGACTGGTATACATTTGCCCCCATAGGTTGTGCATTCACACACCCCTGTCTGTCCTGACACATAATAACTGCTGGTACAGAGGTGCCATGGCCATATACTACCCACTAGATATTGACATACATCTGTACAGCATCCCACTGCTCTGTCTGACATACATGACTGTTAAGGGAGGCCCAGCAGCAGTACATCTGGCAGTATCTGGACATGACATCTCACTGGGTAAGTACATTAAACTGCTAGGCATGTAGCAAAGCAATGTGCAGGCTACAGGCAGACTGTCTCAACACTGCCCTACATCTCCTATGAGGGAATGCACATGTACCTGCATATATAGCAGGCTCTACAGGCATGTCACAGCACAGGGTAAGATACACCCGTGTGAAAGTGCATAACCACAACCAATGTGAACACAGCCACAGCCACATATGGTAAACTAGCATAATATTACAGTATATGGATTATCTGTTCAACACCATCCTCATATGTGACACTCATACACTAACCCTACATATACTGGGCCGCTACACAGTATGGCCTGATGCCTGTCTGTAATATGGGACATGTGTGTGTATGGCCCTACAAACATGTAAGCCAATATGGTAACATACAGTGGAGCAGCATGTAACATCAGATAGGATGGGACCTAGAACAATGACATCTACCACAGTCTGTACACAGGCCAAAGTACATATTAACAATACACACACTGTCGACATTCACCATAAGTACACATACCTCAATACTGTACAAACAACCACAGAATGTTCAGGATATGTCATCAAATATAACCCCTACTGTACATAACATGTGTAGCAGTCTGATATCTCACTGGCTTGTTATCAGATATGATGACACTAGTCATGGTGTACAGCACATATGCATCTCTTAATGCATGAATTATGTACAAAGGTTGACAGAGTTGTGGCTGGAAGCACATACACAAGGCCAGTATTGACATGTTGCTGTGATAAGCTCATATATTTACTGTTGTCACAGGGATTGTCGCAACATATGTCCTATGAGGGATATAAAGTCAGTAACAGTCACGGCTTTCACCATCTACAGACTGCAATCCTCACACTACCTACTGCAGTTCACAGATAGATGCTCTGTGGGTAATACATGAAACCAAAGGCACCACACAATGTCCAGTCTGCAGATGACCCTCCATATGGGGAGTCCTCATAAACATAGAACTGACATGGCAGGTATTAAAACATGTAGGACAGCCATATCCGCACACACCCTGTTAAACCAACATTACTCCGAATGCAGTATAGCAGCACTTACAGTCTGTAGTCAGGTCAGGCACATCCCCCTCCTGTGTGTTGCCCTGTTTCCACAGTGTATGTTGTTAGAGGTATATCCCCAATTCATCTGAGATATATACAGCTCCAGAGCTTTCCACAGTGTATGTTGTTAGAGGTAAATCCCCAATCCATCTGAGATATATACAGGTCAGCAAGTTCCTGCCTGGTGCCCTGCAGAGTTCTACAGCAGCAGAGAGACAAAAGAGAGCCTTTGGAGTGATTAAGTATCATTTTTCTGCATTTTCTTGCTGCCTTTAGCTAATTCCACCTAAAACCCCGATTTTCTAGAGTTTCTGTGATTTAAAAAGCTTGTTTCAGCTACATATTGTACTTATTTTACTGCCTGCACTTTAACAAAGTCGTTTTTGTGTTTAAATTACCTGTTTAACTGTTGTAAGCTACACACTCAAGTATGATAGCCATTTATGTGCATTTAAAGTGTTTTTTGATTGTATCTGCTTTATTTCCTGAAAAAAAACTTGTTTTCCTGCCTTTCTAAGCTAGTATATCCAGTTTTCAGGTTAGTGCTGAATTCAGAGCTGTGTTACAAGTGTCTGTGTTTGCCCATACCTTACTTGGATAGAAGGAAGTTTCTCTGTTCACTGTGAGAGAGGCAGCTTTGAGCAGCCTATCTGTCCCTGGAGGAGGGGTTTCAGCCCAGAAATTAGTAGTTTATTGGCCATTTTGGGCTAATTTCTATCTCTTTCATTTACCTGCTATAAAACCCGCATTTGTGCGGTTTTGCGCACTGGGCTGCACCGGTTAGCTAGGGTGTAACTATTCCCAGCTACACAAAGTCTATTCTTCCATTTTCCCTTGGAACTAGACAAACTTTCAACTTAAGCACTCAAACCATTCACTTCTCATCCTGGCACTTGCTCAAAACTCTTAGCAAGCACTAATAAACCTTAGCACTAGACCTCCCCCCTATACTATAGAGCAGGACAAGGCTTTCTATTCGACCTTACCAGCCAATCAGTAAAACAGTTCACTGTACCTATCCAGGCATGCCCAAAGGGCAGTCTCAGGTGTCTCAGGTGAATCTGGGCATTTTGAGGCAATGTTAGAATTGCCTCATGTACACAGACAACCCTCTCCTCCTTCGACCGAACACTAATACATGCGAGAGATGCAATTATACAGCCAAACTGGAGGCTAAGCTCTCTCAACCCAAGACTGGACCAGGCAGTCAAGAGGAGAAGGGAATTACTTGCATCACACCACCAGTCTCACATAGACCTATGAAACCAGCACCGGCAAAAAACACACATAAATACACGAAAACATACTCGGAAGCTCTAAATAAAAATCTGCAAAAGCAACAGAGACCTCCAAAGCAGACATTCAAGCAACCTCCACCCCCCAACACACCATGAAACACATACCTCACAAAACCAGTGTGCCAAGCAATCACAGCCCTTAAGGCAAAATAACATACCCAACACACTAGTAATATGTGACTCTAGTCAGGCACACTGGCGTCCCACTCACTAGGCTGAACAAGGAGAAGATTACTGTTAGCTGCCTGTCGGGTGCCAGGATCCACCACATAACACAAGCACTCAGGTCACTCCAGAACAAGTACAAATATGACTCTGTCATTGTCCATGTTGCTGTGAATGACCTGAGCTGTATCTCCCTGGACTATATGAAAAGAGACATGGAGGAGCTCTCTGATCACATAGCCCAGGCCAGTATGACCCTAACCCTGAGTAGCATCCTGCCCTCACCAAGAATGATACCACGGTATAGAGAAAAAATTATCAATTTCAGCAATTGGCTAAGCTTCTGGTGTCATTCAAAGGGGATCCAGTGTCTATCAGTCTGGGCTGACATGCTCGACAAGCCACCCTGCTTCGCTAGAGATGGCTTGCACCTGTCACCCTTAAGCTTTTGAATACTGGCCAAGGCTCTTGCCACCCCTATAGTGCTTTTTTTAGGCAAGGCTCAAACGACAAACCCACCACCGTAAATAGCACAAGTAACAAAAAGCTGAGGGTAATGCTACTCAATGCCAGAAGTCTAAACCTTAAAATGCATGCACTCGAGGCACTCCTCAGTATGGAGAAAATCGATATATGTGCAGTAACAGAAACCTGGTTTAAGGCTCCAGAGATCACCCCAGCACTACCAGGCTACAACTCATACCATACATTTTGGCCACAAAACCCAAACCGAAATACAAAAGGCGGGGGAATATCCATATTCATCAAAGATACCCACACCTCCAGGTTAGTTGCACAGCACGATGCTTCAGAGATCATCCACATGCAACTAAAACAGGCAAAACTGCTATTCAAAATTCAAGTTATAGCTTGCTACAGATCACCTGCCATGTCTGAGGACCCCCACTCCGCATTCCTGGAAACACTGGGAAACATAAAGGTCCTACCAAACACCCTATTGGGTGATTTCAATTACCCAAACATTAACTGGGAGAACTACTCAAGTACAAACTCCCTTGCCCAACATTTCCTAGAATTTATAAACTCAAACACCCTGGATCAACTGGTCAACACCCCCACCAGAGGTGACAACATATTAGACCTGGTCATCACCAACATGGGCAACCGGTGTTCCACACCGGAGGTCAACCCCTCGCTGGTTAGATCTGACCATAAACTAATCACTCTGGATATCCACATTCTGCCACCACCCCCAGTCAAAGAAACCACTGGGAAAAACTTTTCAAAAGCAAACTTCATGTTACTTAAGACCGAGGTGGGAAGTTTCAAAGCCCCCATGCTAAAGGATAACACTGTCCAAGCTGCAAAATCCTTTACTAATGCACTCTACGGGCACCTACAAGAATGCATGGATTGTGCTATCCCAAACAAAACCAAGACTCACTCCTCCAAGAAAAGGAAACCAGTCTGATGTACCCCTGCCATAAAGAAGCTATACAATAGAGGGGGGAAACTAGTACAGAAAAGAGTAAAATCCCAAGAAGGGAAGACATTCCTGATCAGTATCAGCAAGTAACTACCTTCCCTCATAAAATCATCCAAGGCTAGCTTCGAAAGAAAAATTGCCATGGACTCCAAAGATAACCACAAGGCATTCTTTAGCTATATCAATAATCTAAGTGGCAATTCTCAGATCTGCTCAGAGTTAGTGCAGAATGGCACAAAATACACTGAACCAACCAATATAGCCAACATCCTGGCAGACAGGTTCAGTGCAAACGTCACCCCCCTCTCACCCCAAAAAGGACCCATAACTATACCAGAAGAATGTAGTGTGCCTGAAATCACAGACACTCAGGTTAAAACAGCCCTCTCCAAAGCCAAAAACACAGCATCAGTGGGACCAGGTGGTGTCCCAGGCTGCATCTTACATGAGCTCAAAGATGAACTAACCACTAACCTAAACACACTGTTTAAACTCAGCCTCTCTACAGGCTACGTGCCCACAGAGTGGCGCACAGCAATGGTTATTCCGCTCCACAAAGGTGGAGCCACAACAGACCCTGTGAACTATCACCCTATAAGCCTGACTAGCTTAGTCTGCAAAGCTATGGAGCGCATCATCATGGATCTCATTAACAGAGACATTGGGAACTTCCAAACACTGGACCCTACCCAGTTTGGCTTTGTCATGCCTCTTAAACCTGGTGGACCTCTTTGAGACAGTTACCAAGGCTGTAGATGAGTGAAAGGTGGTCCACACAGCCTACCTAGACCTCACAAAAGCCTTTGACACCATTCCCCACTCAGGTATTATAGACAAGCTCACCAGGCTGAACATAAACCCCTATGTCACGAGATGGGTTGCCAACTGGCTCATGGACAGAACCCACAAAGTAAGAGTTGCGGGAGCTGGGTCTGACTCTAAACCAGTTACAAGTGGTGTACCCCAGGGCTCAGTCCTAAGACCCCTCCTGTTCGGCATATACTTCTCAGAGGTACAGGCAAGCACAGGAGGACTATGGCTGATGAAGTTCAAAGACGACTGCAAACCAGGGGCTATAATTGACTCTCTGGCTGACACAGACATCCTCCAAAAGGGTCTCACAGAGACAGATACCTGGTGTCAAAACCATGGCCTCATGCTAAATGCCAAAAAGTGCATAGTCATTCCCTTTGGAAAAAATAAAGTACCCACAAACTACCACATAGTTGGTAGCCCCCTAAATACAGAAGACGTAATAAGGGATCTGGGGACCCAAGTAGATAGTAACCTCTGCTTTGATAATCACATTGCCAAAGTGGTTAGAAAATCCTTCTATGTGGCCCACCTAATCCCAAAAGGGTTTGCATCCAGATCGAAAGAGGACATTGGGCCCCTCTACGCATCACTCATCAGACCCATCATAGAGTACAATGCCCCATTTGGGATGTACCTTACAAGACACCTGCAACAATTGGAAAGACCACAAAAGTAATTCACCAACAGGATCACTGGCCTCAAGCAGATGCCCTATGCAGCTTGACTGAAGAAACTCCAGCTGTACTCAGTTGCATACCACCTACTCAGAGGTGATCTCTACCTGACATACAAGGCCATGTCCAACCCAGAATTGATGAACATGCTCCACCTAAAGAAAACCATATCCTCTTGAGCCACACGCTCCAGGGATCGAAACCTCACAACAACAATAAATAGGATGTGCTGGAGGGATAGATTCCTGTCCCAGAGACTTTCCATGCTCTGGAACAAGATTCCAATCTACATTATGCAGAGCTCCTCACTAACCCTCTTCAAGAGAAACCTTGATGAGTGGATGGGAAACAGAAAGTTTATCCCAGGAATCACTTCAATGGTTCTGCTGGACAGAGGCACAGGGAACTAATCTAAGGGGGTGGCGAAAGCCAACACATTCCAGCTAGGCTTATAAATGCCTTCGGGCAGATAGCCTAGTACCTACCTATGAACCTATGAACCTATGAGATGCCATTTGCCAAACAACAGATCGAGTTCCTGTTCACAGTGAATGAAAAGGCCCAACACCAATATGATGCTCCTAGATATTGGTGTGTGTTTCCATGCAATTGGCTATGGGAATGTTACCACAGCTGTTCCACATGCAATCAGCTAGGGTAAGGCTGCAATTCATGCAGAGGCCATCAGCTGATCATGAGCATCACTTAAAATACACATGCTTCTGCCTAAGCAAAGCAGGTGAAGGTCTCCACATCCACCAGTGAGGGAGTGAGAGAGGCAGACAGAGGCAAAGACAAGTCAGGGAGGGGTGGGAGAGTAAAACGTAATCATGTTTGTGTCACACACCTACCAGCACAGGGTATCAAAGCCCTGATTACTATGTAGTGCTACCACAGTTCTATACAGTTATTGGATGCACCACATAGGTTACCTGTTGTGGAGCTCTCAGAACATATATGTGATGGTGAGTGACATCTGCAACAGGGATATGATAGCTATACGGTAAGTGTAGTACACGTGCCTGTCCAAATGAACAGGTGCCAGCGTCAACACAGCCACACTCTCACAGGGATGCACACACACTGACACACTTGGCAGGGCCAGGAATACAACTCATTACTAGTGAGATTGCCACAACACATTACTGTGCAGGTATCACATGCACCACATGGGTCATATGGAGCTTATATGGGCAAAGGGTATGGGGAGGTGTCTGACATCAGACAGCATGCTTCAGTATGCCAATGGGGATTGTAGTGAGTGTGGATGTGATCATATGCATAAATACAACACACACACAAACACACAGGGTGCCAGTACTGACATGCATGAGTGCATTTCTGCATGGGTGTGTGGTGGTCGACTGTGCCAGACAGCTATACAAGGCTAGGTGATGGGAATATATTGGCATCAGGCCACATGAAAATGGTCTGCATTGTGGCTCAGGGCTGTAGTTTCTGCATTTGCCCACACAGGTGGGTATTGTATCCACCATCCAGTCACCTGGGTGACTATTGCATGTGGCCAATGCTGTGCATTGCTTGCAATGTATGTGTTCCTTAGTCCATGACATGGACGGTGTCTGGGATGTGCACACCTCCCACATGCATGTACAGTGACATGTGGAACTGTACCCAGCGTGTCTGGCCCATGTTGTGTACACAGATTATCATCAGATGTGCCAGTCTTGGCCTCCTGTGGCAGGAACTGCTAATATACAGCAGGTTTACCCTGCACCTACACTGATAGCATGCTGATGGAATTCACTGGTGTCAGTGGCATCTGTCCATACAGGGCATGTTTTCAGGCATGGTATGTTCTTTGTGGGTCACATTTGATGGCACCACAGGTGTTGAAGGTGTCCAGTGGGGAACATGGGGAAGGTGCACTGTCTGCATGTATGTGCCTATTAGACAGATGGACAGGGTGCCATGCCCTCTGTAGCCCACTGCAATCACTCCATAGTTACTGTCAGTGGCCAATATGCAGTGTACTACCCACATATTGGCTGTTGCCTAGGCAAGTGTGTATGTGTATGAGACATGGGTTGAGAGTATGCTCTGGGTAATACTGGGGTTGTTAATTGTGATTGCCTGGCCTTGATGTCACATGTATGGGTATGGATTTGCACCCCAGACTCTCGGCTATTTCACATCTGTTATCCCTGTATGGTGGACATTGTGATATACACTAAGACCACCATATAAGAAATTTGCAAAACCCGCTCCACATTGGGCCCAGGTGTCACACACTCACACCCATCTCCACACAGGATATGAGTTACAAACACAGACACACACACATACACACACACACACACACACACACACACACACACACACACACACACACACACACACACACACACACACACACACACACACCTGTCATGTCTGGGATTAGAACCCCTACCTAACTAGTTTATTACACTACAGCACTACACAGTTATAGTACATGCCACAGAGATTACTGGAGTACTCCTTCCCCAAAAGTATATATCACATTGGATGACATCATCAGGATTGACAAAGTAGGACATTTGAATTGTAGTGAGTGTGGCTAGGCTAAAATGCATTGCTCCCTACACAGACAGTGACACACACACTAAACATCCCCAACCAACATGTGTGGGTATAGAACCCCTAACAGAGGTCTATATCACACTACAACATGGAGCTGTTATAGGATGCACCACGGGGATTACTGGAGAACTCCTTCCCCAAAGGTGTATTTCACATTGGATGATATCAGCAGGACTGCCAAAGTAGGGCATTCGAATTGTATGGAGTGTGACTACCCTAGAAAGCATTGCTCTCTACACAGACAGAGTCAGACAGACACACACACAGACACACACACCCTTGCCAAGTCTGGGATTAAAACTCCTACCTAACTAATTTATCACTCTACAGCAGTACACAGTTATAGGACATGCTACGGAGATTACTGGGCTACAACCTTCCCAGAGGTGTATTTCTAGGTGGATGACATTAACAGCCTTAACAAAGTAGAGCATTTCAATTGCAGGGAGTGTGACCACCCTAGAAAAAAATTGCTCTCTACACAGACAAAGTCAGACAGACACACATGCAAACAGACACACACTTGCCAAGTCTGGGATTAGAACTCCTACCTAACTAGTTTATCACACTACAGCAGTACGCAGTTACGGCATGTGCTACAGAGATTTCTGGGCTACAACCTTCCCAGAGGTGTATTTCTAGGTGGATGACATCAGCAGCCTTACCAAAGTAGGGCATTTCAATTTTAGGGAGTGTGACCACCCTAAAAAGCATTACTCTCTACACAGACAGAATCAGACAGACACACACACACTTGCCAAGTCTAGGATTAGAACTCCTACCTAACTAGTTTATCACACTACAGCAGTACGCAGTTATGGCACACGCTATGGAGATTACTGATCTACAACCTTCCCAGAGGAGTATTTCTAGGTGGATGAAATCAGCAGCCTTACCAAAGTAGAGCATTTCAATTCTAGGGAGTGTGACCACGCTAAAAAGCATTGCTCTCTACACAGACAGAGACAGACAGACACACACACACACACACACACACACACACACACACACACACACACACACACACGCACGCACACGCACTCACACACACGCACACACATGCACACACACACACACACACACACACACACACACAGTTGCCATGTCTGGGATTGGAACTCCTACCTAACTAGTTTATCACACTACAGCAGTACACAGTTATGGGATGTGCCATGGAGATTACTGGGCTACAACTCTCCCAAAGGTGTATTTCACAGTGGATGCCCTCAGCATGCTTGTCATAGTAAGGCTATGGGGAGGGCACCTAGGGGTTGACATGCCACATGCTGGCATAAACAGGGTCATATTTCACAGGTATGTGTATAAAGCTGCTAGATGACTACTTCTTTGCACAGTCATGTTGCACAGTTAGCACACGCACCACATAGTCTGTAATGCTGACAGATACCGGTGGCTAGTATCTGCAGTGAATGACATCTGACCCTTGTGTGGTTGTGGCCCTTTGGCTGTGTGCTAGATGGGACAGGCCTGGATGGCTCCTTGTCACAGTCCCCTCTTCCACACATCTATGTATGTCTTCCTTTGGCTTATTATAGTGTGTTGTCGTTACATATATGCCTGTATTCCTATCCACTGTGTGTGCAAAGCATGAGTGGTGCATACTGAGGAGTGTCTGCACTATCATTTACGACTGCCAGATATGTCTGGTCCACTGGTGTTTGCAGAAATGGCCTTCATGTGTTTAAGTATGTCAGCATGCCCAGTATGACCTTTCAGTATGTTCTTTACTGACATTGCCTTCATTTCTCTAAGTGTGTGAGCATGCCCAGTATGCCCATCTGTACTGAATGTGTGGATCGAGTCCAGGTAGTTTGCACTGCATTGCTGACCTTTGTGTTGTACACCTACAGGTAGCTTGCTGTCTCTGCAGGGTTTCCCTCGATCATTTGACTTTGACTGCTACTACATTTCTGCATAGGATGGGGGGGCACACCTAACTATTTCTACATTTCTACACAAGATTGGGGGGGCACACCTGACTGTTGCTACATTTCTACATAAGATAGGGGGCACACCTGATTACTTCTACATTTCTACACAGGATTGGGGGGGCACACCTGACTGTTATTACATTACTATGTAGGATGGGGGGAACACCTGACACTTGTACACATTTGCTAGGACTGTACTGGTATGTCAGGTACTCCATTTCATTCTGTAGTCTTACTCATAAACTTCTAGTTAATACATTGCCTCATTTAGGCCTTGACAATACTTACTGTTAATGGTTTTTCCTTTACCTATCCGGTAAAACAAACAAGTTTATTTATGACAGAAACTCTTACTACTTACTACCCACAATACATTGGGAGTCCCGCGGAGGATCTTTTTTATTTTCCATTATTCATCTTTATCTTATCAATGATTTTCTACAGTTATTCTAATGCTATATGTGTATATTATACGCATGATTCTCTCGTAAGGTTTCTGGTACAACTCCCTCAAGAAGAGAAATCCCACCCAGTCCACTTTCAAACACTGGCACTGGCTCTCCAATCGCTTCGATTCTGAAAACTAAAAAACTAAATGTTTGTTTGTTGTTTCTTCAAAAGTTTTAATTTTAATATTTTAATTTTACTATACAAGCTAACCATAATCATACCATCCCTCTCAACAAAATTACTAATTACTAGGGGGACAACAACAACAACAATATAAATGATATAAACCAAATGATCAAATAAGATAATAAGATAGAAGAAGAAATAGATATAATATAAGCTTCCTGGACCTGGCTGCAAAATAGGCACATCTTCAGACATTCTCATCACCTCCCCCTTCTTCTCCCCCTCCCCCCACTGTCATGAAAACCGTCATGAACAAACTCTCTAACTAACTAGGTTTGTCACTGGGTCATATAGGCAGGTCATTTGGGATCCATATAGAATCCATAACCTTACTGATACTGGTCTACTTACTACATCTTTCTTTTTATAACTTATTTCACACAATCTACCCTATATTCTTTCAATCTACTTATCCATATACAAATGATATATAAATCCTCCCTCTCCTGCTGCTTCCTCGTCCAATGCATCCATCCTAATCCAAACATTCAAACCGCCATCTACTAAAACATTCAAAAATCAACAACAAACTAACAAACCTGCAACATGCTGCAGGTAAAAACAATAACAAATTAAAAAAATTTGTCCATAACCAGTAACAATTGTCAATTCAACTGTAATCTTAACCACAAATTGTCACTGCCTAAATCACACATCTAAACTGGGTAGTTAACTCTGTTCCCTACAACCTCAATTACTATTACTGCTACCTTATAATCCTCCTAATCCTACTATCCTAACCCAACAAAATATCAAATACTGAACAAAATAAAATATTTCTTTAATATCAAATTGTTATTCACTATGTTTTTTGATATTTTCCCGTACCTCGCCCCAAATTTTGGACATGCGTTAAATCGGATCAACCGACAAATATAAATAAAAAATCCTAAATAAAAAATGTAAAAACCTATCATGCTGTCTAGAGGCATACCAGTGTACTACCAATCTTAACTTTTATTTACCTACATATTAGTTTCTGACTTCCTACCCTTCAGAACTGACATCCCACTGCCTAACCTGCTGTAGTCTGCCTGTGTAGGCCTGGGGGGAAGGTTACCCATAGGCCTCATTCAGAGGCCATAGCACAATCTTTGCTTGTGTTTGTCTACACCTGTCCTGCTGGCTGTGACTGTTGTTGGGTATGTGAACCCCCCCTAACTGGCATGTGTGAGTCACTTACCTTGTGGGTGTCCCAGTATTGAGGGTAGTGCTGCAGGGCTGCCTATGTTGGATACACATAGTACACTCCCTACACATGGTTAAGCACAGGTAGTGTAATGTTTGGCATCCCTTTTACTGTATGTGAGAGTCAGAGAGAGTTGTTATTCCCTGGGTCCCTCCTGAGTCAGTGTATGCGGTATGCGTTGCCTCTTTGCCAAGGCCAGGGTATACTGGGCATGCCTCCTTCTGCCTACTGGGGCAGGCTCAGGTTGTTCCTCCTCAGAGTCACTCTGTGCCTGTGCAGGACTTGGCAATGGTGGGGGGCTGTGTGGCCCTGGCCCATGCTGTTCCTGCTGCAGCTGTTTCCGCAGGATCATATTGTGTAGCATGGCACATACAAGAACAATTTGGGTACATGTAGCTGGTGAGTACTGCAAGGCTCCACCAGATGTGTCCAGGCACCAGAACCATGACTTCAGCATCCCAAACACATGGTCTACTATAATTCTGGTCTGTGCGTGTGCCTCATTATGGAGTTCTTTTTCGGGTGTGTGTGCATTTCTGATGGGTGTCATCAGCCACAGCTCCAGTGTGTATCCAGCATTCCCCACTAGGTGACCATCAGTGATGTCCCCATTGGCAAATCTCTGGTACAGCTGCGTCAGATGCCAGATGTGGGAATCATGATAGCTTCCAGGGCAGCAAGCACATATGTTCATTATTATGCCCTGGGCATCACACATGACCTGGCAGTTGATGGAGGGGAAGCCCTTGTGGTTGATGTAGACCCTACCCCGCTCACTGGGTGGTGCTTTGATGCATATGTGCATGCAGTCTATCGCACCCACTACCTTAGGGTATTCTGCTATTTGGTGGAACAGTTGCATATTGCTGGCCAACGCCTTATGGGTGTTGGGGAAATATACATGCTCACCGACATGTGCTGACATGGCATCCAGGAACTGGTTGAGTACACTGGATGCTGATGCCTGTGAAATCTCCATCATATCCCCAGCTGGCTTTTGGAACGTACCTGTAGCTAGTATTCATAGGCCTACACATACCTTGGTATCTACTGGGATGGGTTCCCCTCTGTTAGCTCTGTGTGTCAGGCCTGGCCGGCACAGCTCAACAATTTGCCGTAAGCAGTCCCTGTCCACCCTATAGCGCTCCACTATCTCCAGCTCATGTAGCCTCTGGTAGGTTACCCTGGGTCTGTACACTCTTTTCTGTCTCCTCGCTGTGGGTTGGTCGACAGGATTCACATCCTCACCACCCTCAGCCTCTTCCACAAGTTGTTGTATGATAGCTACTGCAGCCCCTATCATTTTGCTGTTGTGAGTGTTTACACTGGTGGTATGGAGTGTGGGAAAAACCAGAGGAGAAAGTGTTTGCATAGTTTATAATAGTGTTCTGGGCTTGGCTTGTCTACTGCCTGTGTAATTGGCTGATTCTGATACATTTCACCTGCCAGCTATGCTAGTTCTCCTTGATTACCTTCCTACTGCTGTTTTCCCTTCCCATTGCCTTCCGGGGGTGCTGCTCAAACAGAGTGCACAAATGTGCACACTGCTGCTATTTCTTAGTTTAACTTTTTTTTCTGCCTTTAAAACCCATTGCGTGGTGCGCACATCCGTTTAGGCAATATAAAGAGTGCTAGGCAGGTTTAGACACACCTCCTAGCTTAGCTGTAAATAAGCTAGGAGCAAACCTGAGCCACAGGGTTCCAATCCACTTACAGTATGCCTGACACACACCCCCATAATGTCACCTAACTCCTAGGCTTGCACCAATCTATTCCTACTCTTACACTCTTGGGACCTGACTAGCATGCAGGGGTAAACTGGGATTCATTATCATTCCCCCTCATTTACATAGGATTGCCTGCTAATGCATAGTTACATGCCTCACACTGAGCATCTCCCCTTAGCAACCACTACTCAATGGCCATGTTGTTTTCTGCCTGCCATTGACTTGCATGGCAGAATACTGATTTTAGTTGGAATGCTTAATTTAGGTTTATTTTGTTATTTCCCCCCGATACTGTTTGTGCACCGCTGCCCTACACTTAATCAGCCGAGATCGGCTAAAAAACATTAAAGTTGTTTTTGGGGTTTTTTTTCACTGTTTGCAATGTCAGTGGCCTAATACTTGGCCATTGGCATGCTTACTACATGATATGCAACCTTTATTTGGAGCTGTCACAGCTCTGTTTTGGATTTTGCAGAAATGTACTCGGTTACTAACCGAGTACATTTCTGCAGATTGCACTAGTCCTGCACGGCCGGTTGCAAGCTTCCTGGATTGCAAAATCACCTAATTTGCATAGATTTCTCCTACAAGTGGGGTGATTTGCATACAGGGGCTTAGTCCATGCAGGATTAGTGGAGGAGCGTTTGTGCACGCCCCTGCAGGCTGTTCCTGGATCGCACAGCAGACATATTGCCTGCTAGAGCTCCTGCATCAAACTTGCATGCCATACAAGGTATATAGAATCCGGGGGTAAGTATAGACATAGACTGCACATCATGGTAACCTTCATGAATCCCCTCGATATTTAAGGCTGCAAGAAAATCAGTAGGAAAACTAAAACTAGGAAGAAGAAGGTGGAAGTTATGCTTGTGTTGTCTATTCATTTAGATTGGTGTACACTTAGTGTAAGTGTTCATTAATCCAGTATTTTTTTATACTTAGCACTAGAATAACTGTTCCATTTATTCATGGAAGACATCATTTATCATCAGGGAAACAGCAACATTACTGCATTTAACAGACAGATACATAATTACTATAGACATTTTCACATCAGGGTAATGTCATCAGATATCTGCAGGTGCAGGATTTGAGACATGCATTTCAGTGGGAAACTGCATATTATATGGAGAAAAAGATTAGAGTATGACAGAATATTCAAGGCCTGGATGAAGTCTCAAAGGTCAGTTGCCAACTGTTTTTGTTTCTTACAATATGTAAGATGCAAAATCATGAAATAAGTTTCACATATGTCCTATAAGGGCAATCAATGGCAAGTTACTACTGCAGTTCCTAGGACAGGAGATAAAAAAACTACCTCCATATTACTTGTACACCACTGCAATGGTGACTGAAAGGAAAGAAGAAATAAAATACCTGACCATGTGTGTCTAAACAACATTTTTCATTATGGCAACAGCAAATAATTAAACTTGCAAATGTTATATCTGCTCTTGTTTTCTAGTTTGCATCCTCTTGCCCACAATACTAACTGGTTCTGTACTTTCCTGCTGTCTGTACTTGCCATTTCTCATATCCTCACTAACATCTCAACTTTCTTTGTGTTAGAACATAGTATGCTAATTCCCACTATTTTTGTTGTGTTAAAAATATATGATAATAAGGCCTATAGAATGGCACATTTGGAAAGGTTGTATCAGTGTTAACAGTGTACAGGCAATGTTGTTACTAGTGTAGTTTCTCAAGACATCAAACAATTTGCCCTGCTCTTTCACAATACAAAATGTAGCTGTGTCAGGAAGAAAGACAAGCCTTGCTCTCTCTGGCAGTGTCAAGCTTTATTATCTACATCAGAAATCATAGATAAAAAAAGATAAACCAGCAAAATTGCTTGTAATTAAAGTATTTTAATGTACAAGTACTGTAAGGACCAATGCTTTTGAAATAGCAAAGAAATTATCATTGCCGGAATGATACAGTATGAAAGGATAAAGACATACTTGTGAGTGTGGTATGGGAAGTTACAGCACCCCAGAGGGGTGGTAGAAGAAGAACAAAGATTTGAGCTATCATGGTACATTTTCTGCTTGCCTGAGTACTTAGTAGGTAGCCCTTATGAAGAGCAATTTCTGTTTCTAGAGTCTATGTTAAAAGACTTGCTTTTGAAATAGTCGAATTTCATATGCTTGAACTGATATCGACTACTTAAAAAGTTGTACCTATCCCTATTTGCTTAAACCGTGAATTGTCCTGAAATCATGGTACAGTGGGAATCAAGAAATATGCCCCTTTCCGCACTGTAGTGGTCTCAGAATTGGAATATATAATTAGTAGGGGGGTGGGGAGTGCAGGGAGCTTGCCCCCTGCTAAAATGCTTTTCAGTTTTTACAACTGTTCTAGTTTTTAAATAGTCGCTCATATGAGTTTGATTATATGAAATTCAGCTATTTCAAAAGGTGATCATATGACATCATATGGCATAGATCCCTGTTTTTGCATGTCCTCCTGTGATGTCAAAAGTAAACAGTGGTTTGGCTGGATACATTTAAAGCAGCTACTTCTCATAATGGTGATGGCTCAACCAGAATGAAGCAAAACATTTTGTTCTGTTAATTCTTTGTAAAAGTTTAGTCTGGACTTTCTAAATGACTGATAGCTACTGTATAGGTATGCATGATATCATAGCATGAAGAAATTATAAATACTAGGTAGGGCTATATGGTAGAAAATGACAATTAGGTGGGGTACCATATGAGCTACTACATATTGCATTGATGAAGTGCATCACTAAATGGAATGACTCACTCAAGGAAGGACAGTGTGTGTCTTTATGTGTCTGTGCATTGTTTGCATTGTACTGAAGTTATCACCAGGAGCTGAGGATATCCTGCATACTTGTTGAAAAAATAAAAAAATAGGTATGGGATACTGTATTCTCAGGTGACAGTTCAGACAAACAGATCATCTCCATAAGACACCAGTGTGAATATCGATGTGATATAGATTTATTCACAAACAAATTTAAGATATACTGGAAGATCTGCAGTAACTTGCAAGCCATTAACTGGCAAAACCGTGCAACAGTAGGCATTAAAATATATTATTTATTCATTTATTTATTTATTTATATTTCATTAATGGGGTAGTGCAATGATCAGTATTGACCATTTCCAGGTTCAACCCAGGTAAAATACAAAACATTTCACAAACAAAAAAAAATGCAGAAATGTAAGCAATAACAGAGTAGTTCAGACTAGTTACATAGAAAAACATTACATTTGCTTAACATCAGAAAGAGATGATAAGAGTATCTAGTCTGCCTTTTTAATGCAGTTAACATTGTATTGTGTTAAGAGATGGTAGAGGTGCTAAGCATCTTGGAAGGTTTTAGATGATCATAGTTTAGAAGCCACTGAGCGGGAAACAATAGCACTGCACAAGATGGAGAGAATAAAAGTGAAGACCAGGCAAGGTGGGATCCTAGAAAGTAAAATATGAATCCATACAGTGCAGAGCAACCAAGGTACCTATTTCGGAAGAAGCAAACCATTGAATTCATAAAGACAGCCATCAAGTTGAACTCGGGAAGTCCAGGAACAGGTATGGACTCAAGCTTTAAGAGCCATATTTATGCTGCTCCTAGTGTTTGCTGCAAGCTCAGCCTTTAACACCAATGTACTGCAGATGACAAGAGCTGAAGTGCAAGCACTGCTACTTCTATGTCAGCTGGAATGCCACTCCATGACCTTTCATCATGAGAGGATGATGACACAGAAGTGTCAGATGATAATCTAAAGTCTTGTATTACAGATACAGAATGTTTTCCAATATTTACTTTAGAAAAGAAGTACCACAGAGGAGTGTAATTACAGCTCAAACTACATGCATCAAAGCAGCAACCTAATACGTTGGAAGCATAAGCTAAAACACACTTTATTTACAAAATAAATCTACTGTGCAATTATGATAACAATAAAAAGCTACTACTACTTAAACAACAAACTAAGCAAAGCTATAAAGCAGTAATAAAAATGCAACTATTTGTTACAGCAGAAAGTAAATTTCACAATGCACTTGAGAAGTATTAAGCAGCTTTGTAAAGGGTAGTGCAACAAATCAACTATACCAAAACAGATGGAAAGGAAAACGATTTAAAGTGCTAAATGTAAGAACTTTTGTAGATAATATTAACACAGACAGATATTTCAGAGGAGGATTGCCAAGCAATTTGAAATTAGTGTATGCATTAGTTGTGAAATACTGCAGAAAATCTACGTGCCTTCAGTTTGTAAATCTTAGCAAACCTCCAGTGATGGTAAAGTTATAGCAGATGGATAAAATACTACTTAGTCGAAATACAATTCTAAAGCAAAGTTTAAATATGTGAAGAAGCTGTGAAAAGAAAAACTTTTCCACGCAACAAATTATAGTCCATCCAAATGCTTTAAGTGAGTTTTAGCAAGAATACTCATCACATGTAGGAAAGCTTAATGCAGCAGGTCCACAATCTTGTTGTCTCTCTGGGAATATGTACAACAATCCAAGACCTGTTTGACTGAACATCCAATTCACAAAGCTTAACTGCTTCCTTGCATGCATAACACTTAAGATTTACTGCCCCCTTGTTTGTTGATGTATCTCAATATTTCCCTGTCTGACAGAACTGAAATCAAACATTTGGAAATCAATAAAGATTGTTCCTGGAGAAGTGAGAATGCTACTCTCATTTTCAGAATGTCGGTGTGGATTTTTCAATCCATCTTGGACCAAAACCTCTCAGTTATATGGCAGTCTATATGCTCTTCCCAGATACATAGCAATTCTATGAACTACGTTAAATGCCACTTGCAACAGATGATTTTTTTTCTTGACCTTATATCTGTTCTCATGCCCACCGTAACCCCCCCACCTGGCTTGGCCATTAAACAACTCATTCCCTTTGGAGAGGGAGCCCTACAGTCCATTCATTCAGATTTAATTTCTCCAAATATTTTAGGATTCTAACACCAGGATAGAAGTGCATGCCATTCCCTCTGGAGTTAGAGTTGAGTGGTGGAAGTAGTACTTTTGGTTTCAAATACTATGATGTGAATGGACCCCATTCCCTTTGGAATGAGAGTTGAGAGCTGGGAGTAGACTTTTGATTATTAATATCATGACAGGAATGGACCCCATTCCCTTTGGAGTGACAGTCGGGTGCTTGGAGTAGTATTTTGAATTTCTAATACCATAACACAAATGGACGCCATTCCCATTGTAGTAAGAGTCGACTTCTGGGAGTGTCATCCACTGTGGCTTCAGAGATTTCTGTTTAAATACCAACTCCCTGTGGATGTGTAGGCATGATCCTGGTGCTGGCCATGCAAAGGATGTAGCTCAAGGATATCACATAAGCCTCCAGCTGTCTCCACCATCTTTGTAGTAAATACTTGTGCAGTTTCAGTAGTCTCTACCAAGTACATACATAATGGGCATATCCCAGGCATGCATCTCTGTACTCTTCACTAGAAGAGGCAAGTGGGTATGACCCCCCCTTCAGTCCCTCCTAATGCCAGTTTGGACCTCCAGCATCATAGCCATTAATCCTATCCCATTTGCCTGAGACTTACATCTCTATTTCTCTGTACTACCCAGCTGACTAATGTATGAAAAACGTCAGTGTACAACACTAACTTTCACAATAAAACATTTCTGCAGGGATGTAAATCCTTTTTTCACACTATATACCCTTGTTTCTCTGTCTATATAAAATATGAGATTCTACAACTTTGAGAATGTTGTTGTTGTGTCTTTCGGCTTTTCCCGGTTAGGGGTTGCCACAGCGGAACTCCGGTCCGCTATGATGGTTTAGTTTTTTTTTTTTCGAAGTTACCAGCCCTGATGCACAACTCAACAAAAGTATGCCCATTCATGCATGTCTCCACTGAGAAGAGAAGAAGCTGAGAATCAAACCAGACAGCGTCTTATTGTGAGTCGACAACGCTACCAGAATAATGGCAAAAATGTCCTTACTCCCATGGTTTAATGATTATGGGAAAAACGCTGCATGATAGTTGACAGAATGAAGATTTAACTAAACTTGATCAGCAAATCCCATTCTAATTAAATTCTTATTGTAGAGCATCACAATCAACATATATATACCATAATTAAAACTTTATAAACAATGACATCACATTTTTAATGCAAATGAGCCCAAGCACTGCCTCCTCAACCCAGTTAAGAAACAACCTATTCTAATACAAAGCTAAAAAATACTGATCTCGCAACCTGCGTGTAGTCATCCCAGCGTAAATGCGTCACATGTAGCGCAAGAAAGCCACATAAACTAAACATTTTGTGTTACAGTACTGACCTGGAGCGCGCGCGCGTATTCCATACTTCACGTACGATGCTGCAATGACAGTGGCCTTCTCTATAGTAGTTAAGAATCAAAGCAAGTTTTCTTCCTTATATCCTTATCATGTTGTTCAAAATCATCCCTACTCACCACTTTGACTTCACTTCTCTCAATATATCAAAAACAGTGTTCTCCTCCTAACTACTTCCTTTTTTTTTTTTAAAAAGATTAAGTGATTACCCTGTCCCCTCACCATAAACATACCCACAACAGCACATACTTCCTCTCTCAAAAATTCATCAACATCCATCCCTGATCCTAGATACCATTTGTTTATTTGCCCCTCTTTTTTTGATAATAGGGGTGACAACTATGTACTAGCCAATCCTTCACGATCCTTGAAAATTGTCAAATCAAGTAGTTCACCCTATCAAAAACTAGTGGAAGAATTAATGTATTCAATGAACTCAATAACACTGCTCCTCATAGATTTGCGAAAAAACTGGCATCTCTTGCACCCATGGCTACTCCCGAACACTGTTGATCACATCTATTGTCAAAAAAAAAAAGTTCCTAGCACTTAACAAAAAAAGTTCTCCCTCTCCAAACAGTGCCAAAATCCTCCTTTTAACTTGGAATCACCAGTTATCATAATCCATCTCCTTCTTGTCATGAAAATATAGTTCCAGGTTTAGTCTCCTCATAAACAACTTAATATTAATCAAAACCTGGGAGACATCCATCTTATTGTAGAAATACCTACATCCTGTTCTGCCATTATCTAGGTCAGGAAGCATTGTGAAATGATCTACTGACCCTGTACATAATGAAAGAGTGGTTGAATGATGAAGTCACCACTAGACAATGGAAGACTGCAAAACCTGTTATCATAATATCCAAACAGTAGCTATCTTATGACAACTGTACTCTTTGGGTTCACCAAAATACCCTTATGTAATACTTGTCATGGGAAACAATGGTGACAGAGGCTAATGTCAACTACAAAATCCCAAGGCATAGATGAATTACAATTTAAGTTCAGGAAACTACCCTGTGAATCATGGACAGAATGGCTCAGACCATCTCTTTGGGTCAAAAATGCTCAACACATCTTGAAATCTAGGCAACAACCTATAAAAATCAGACATTTTTCTAGAGTCAGATGTGTTCTGGTATAATGTGCACTGATTTCCAGGGAACAGAAAACATTGAGCCCTTAGCCCTTGTGCCAACATAGACTGTCTTTGTTGACAGCCATGCTGAACCAGTCATCTAGTTAGATAACAGGCCCAATTTGTAATAAAATTATGTCTGCCACCATACATTAGGTGAAAACCCTAACAGCAAAAATTAAGACAATAGGAGAGTCCTAAATTGGTAATTATCTGTTCTTTTGTAGAAGCAGAGGAACCGTCTGGGGCACTTTATAGCCTGACCTGCAGATAATCACATGAAATGCAATAGTCAAATGCACATTCAGTCTCCTTTTGATTTTAGGGAAAAGTTAGATTAAAATGTGGTCATGAAGAAATACTTTTTGGGGACAAAAGTGTTAAATCCAATAAGGTCTACAATCACCTGAAATCACTTATTATTTGCATACAAAAAGACATGAAAAAAATATTTTGCGATGAACAAAATTACAGAAAGAGAAACAAAAACAATCACAACTAGACCTGAAATGCACTAAGGAAGATAAAAAAGAAATAGGGATAAAAGAAGAACAGAAACAAACTCCTCAGCCAAGAGGGGGCACAAGGTCTAAACACGTCATTGATCTTAAATGACCATTGTACAATTTATACTATTCCTGAAGTAGAAAGGAAGGCAATACAAAGGATTTTCAGCAGTACAGAATTTGCTTCTTAGTCACTGTTTTGAAAGGCTAATGCTGATTTGCAAAAAAACTAGCACAACCATTAAGAATATGTAAAAACAAATAGCTCAAAGTGGTACCACAATTGTCCAAACCTGTGAGTCAATTCAGCTGTGCAAGGCCAAAGATGACTTTGTATACATGAGCACCAACAATATATGAAATCATCATTTTTGACTCAGCTGTGCCAGCAACAAGAATTATTGGAACAACTTACAAAAAAATAACTTTATATGAGAATAATGTATGTCATATGTTGTTTTTAGTTGAATGCATCCATTATGAAAGTAGGTTTATAGAAAAAAAAAAAGAATAAATTATTAAATGACCAGCTTTAAAAAGGTATAGCTCAGTAAAGCTCCTGACTTGATCCTAACAGGTAGATTAAATTGTAGTGCAATAACTTCTATAAAAATGATAATTTCTCTTCACAACAAAATATGTGGTAAAGAAGATAGTAAATAATAAAACTGTAACAGAATTACATGTGGCTGATTCACTTGTGAAGTCAGTAGTAGGTAACTTGAATTAGACAGAACTGATCACGTGCAAATAAATATTCTGGGTGATATAAAAGTGTTTTTCATTTTGTCAGAGTGGTAACTTTGGCATATAAAACTAAAAATCATTTAAAAGGAAATACAATCGTTATAAAGAAGCCATGCAATCAGATACTTATCATATGAATATAACTGTGGAAAGAAAAAAGTTGTTTAGAATTCTACTGAATATTTATCAAAGTAATATATGCTTGAGCCAAAATCTGATGATACAGGCTGAGAAGAGAAAGGCCATATTGAAAACATCCTTGATCTTTAATAGTGCATGGTGTATGAAGTGACTTTCGTTTTCCATCAGAACAAAATGTATAGGGGGCGGAGCCTGAATGGCTAACTGAAAGCAGCAGTATTTTAGAGCTCCAAATAACTAGTTAAATAAGACAGGAAAAAATATACTTTTTTTTCTTCAAAGTATAAAATCTTATAGATAAAGGTCTAATTTACATAATTAGAAACTTTGGTGAAGTTTTACAAATAATTTCTTGTCAAAAAGCTTGGAGATATATTCATTTGTTAAAATGAGTAACTCAAGGAATTCTCGAAGGAACTACAACAGATGGCATCTACCCTGCAGGAGTTGTCTTTGAAGGTGGATGATTTTAAAGAGAACCTAGAAAATCTTAAAACAAGCAGTCAAAAACAGGCTGACACCCTCAAGGAAATGCTACAACAACACCAGACAAGGATAACAGGAATAGATGTTTCTCTAAATGACTTAGAAAGCAGACTTAAGGAAGAGGAAACACAGAAAGAACTGCTTCTTAAAAAAACACTTGGTTGGTTAATAAAGTAGATGACTTGGAAAATAGGGAGAGGAGAAATAACATCAGGATTTTTGGATTACCTGAAAACACAGAAGGTGAGGATTTTATTTCCTTTTTATCAAGCTGGATCCCTGACTTTTTAAATTTAAAAGAAGGACTTTCCTTTGGCATTGAAAGGGCACACAGAGCTCTTGGGAAACCTGCCACTAACTCAAACTCTCCTCCTAGGTCAATAATTATCAAATTTCTTTCATCCTTGGACAATGAACTGATTTTAAGATCTGCTTGGAGGAAGGCACCTCTAAAATATAAACAGAGCCTGATAAGATCTGATAACGACTATTCATCTAGAATAATGGAACAAACGAAAAAAGTGTGGCTAATGATAAAGTTTCTGAAACAAAATAACATCATGGCACAACTTGCATATCCAGCTAAGATAAGAATACTGTATGCCAATGAAATGAGGACTTTTATTGACTTAGAGGAAGCCTCTTCATTTATTAAAACTAATAATGTGATTGCTTTATCAGAAGATATGGATTGGATGTCACCTTCTCTCAAGAGAACAAAAGAAACAAATGTCTGGACAGATGTCAAAAAGAAGAAGTAAAAGACTGATACTGTTACAGCCAAATCTCTCAAAGCATCTACTATGATATGAATTGTTTTAACATTACTTTAAAGGACCAATTTTACTGCTTGGAATTTAAAAACAAATGTAACTAACTACTGGAATCTATGTCTATATTTTTTGAAAATAGATGACACATGAGAGTTTTCACATTACCCCAGGTATGTAAAACAGGGTACTTTTCTTTCACAGAAGGAGGGTTATATAGCACATACAATATTTATACTGTAAATCAACATAAATAGTATATGTGTATTTTCTCTTAATTTTCTCTTTTCTTTCTATCTCTTCTCTCTTTTCTCTTTATTATTTTAACTGCATCTTGTCTCCCTTTCTAAATTCTCTCCTATTTACCATACTAATATAGTCTGTATATATATAACTCACAGAGATAAATAATAGTCTAAAATAATCTAGTTTTAAGGTAGACTAATTGGAATAGTGAACTTAATTAATTGTTATCACAATATTTATTAGATTAATGATAGTCACTGTTATGCTTATTGGGATTGGGGACATGTTTGTGATTAACTCTGAAATGTTCCACTCATGTACATATCTCCTTTGAATTATTTCCTTTTAGTATTCACAAATATATAAAAAAAGGAGGGAAAAATGTACAGTTGGTTAAGAGAAGTGAAGCTTTCTTCACATTCTATTTGCGTTACCATAGCAACAGTAAACAACTGCTGCATTTTCTAAGGACACTATAAACCTACGAAGTGCATTTAGCCTCACAGACAACAAATAATAAGAAAAAGTAATGTTGTTTAGTTATTAAAATGAAAAACAACCTAAGCAAGGTAAAATAAATACATAATAGGACTATGTGTAATATTATAGCAATAACCCACGCCTGGGTGTGGGTAATGCGGGATTTACCCACGGCTGGCGTGGTTTGGTCCAAAGACAACTGTGGGTAAATCCCGCATTAGCCACACCCAGAAGTGGGTTATTGCTATTATACTATGACATTATTTAAGAAAAGAAATAATTACTTTTCTTAAATAATGGCATTGTATAATGCCTCTTTGCTGCCCTTCCGCAGCTGGCTGGTATCAGTGGCAGTTCTGATGTACTGCACATGCCTATGCAGTATATCAGAGCTGTGGCCAAAAGCAACGGAGAAAGCAAGATCTTTGTTGCTTTTTACTGTTTCGCTATGTTAAATGGGTTTAACATAGCGAGACAGCTTTAAAATAAGCAACGGAGATGTCCGTTGCTTATTTTAAAGCTATCTCGCTATGTTAAACCCATTTAACATAGCGAAACAGTAAAGCAACAGAGATCTTGCTTTCATTGCTTTAAACCTGTCGCTATGTTAAATGGGTTTAACATAGCGAGACAGCTTTAAAATAAGCAACGGAGATCTCCGTTGCTTATTTTAAAGCTGTCTCGCTATGTTAAACCCATTTAACATAGCGAGACAGGTTTAAAAAAAAGCAACGGAAAAAGCAAGAGCTCCGTTGCTTTTTGCACCCTGTGTCGCTATGTTAAAGGAGTTTAACATAGCGAGACAGCTTTAAAAAAAAGCAACGGAGATCTCCGTTGCTTTTTTTAAACCTGTGTCGCTATGTTAAACTCTTTTAACATAGCGAGACAGTGTTTTAAAAGAGACAAGAGGGCAACCGAAGCTTTTTCCATTAGTATAAGTCGATTTACAATGTGCACGCTGGCCAATCAGCGTGCATGTTTTGGAATATTAATGGGGGGTCATGGTATAATTTATGATTTATCCTCATAGGATTACATATTCCTGGAAACATAGCTGAAATGTTCCCAAACTACATGTGCACTTAAATGTAGCTGCTTGATTAAAAGTATTACTCAGTTTAATATGCTGATTTCACAAGCTGTCTGCACTGTAAAAGTTACATTTTATATGTTACTTGAAATTGTCAGTCTCTAGTGCACATGAACAGATACATATTACTTTTTGCAACATGTTATCTTTGCAGTTACCTCACACCCTATACAAACTCACTTGGTAACTGATAGCTATTCATTTAAAATATCAGTTTAAATATTAAATGTGCCCTTGAAATGCTATTGACATTTTGACAAAATATAATCTGAACTGTAAAATGAATGACTTGAAAGAAGTGAAGCAAGGTATAGATTTCAAAGACAGTTCTTGACACTACAGTAAAAGTAAAAATATATATTCACAAGGAAGTATTGGAATGTTTTAGTCTTCCAGTTAAAATAGCTTACTGTCAACATTATGCGATATCAGAAAGTTTGAAGAGCTAGGAAATTACTATTCTTTGTCTTTATAATGATTATTAGACAGATGTTAGACTCTGCTTTGTTTAATGAATTGTGACATATGTTTATGCGGAAAAGTGGACTCAATTACTCACATTGGACTACACATTCCTGGAAACTAAACTGAAATGTCCCCAAATTACTTGTGAATTTAAATGAAACTGTCTGATTAATAAGCATAATTTACTTTAACAACCTGAATCCCTAAGCTATCTGCTCTATATATGCTGCATTATATATGTCACTTGCATATGACAGTCTCTAGAGCACACGAAAAAATACATATTATTTTTGCAACATGCTATATTTGCACTAACCATACATTCTAAACTAACTCAATTGGCAGCTGACAAGTTATTTATTTGAAAAATCAGTCTAAATATTAATTGTGCCCTTGAAATATTTTTGCCGTTTTGACAAAACAAAACCTGAATTGAAAAAGGAATGATTTGAAGAAGTGAAGCATTGTACAGATTTCAAAGACAGCTATTGACACTACAATATAAGTAGAAATGTATACATGCAAGGAAAAATTAAAATGCTTTATACTTTTAGTTAAAATAGCTTATTGTTAACGTTTTGCTTTATCAGAAAATTTAAAAAGCTAGGAAATTATTTCTAATTTGTCTTTATAATGTTTACTAAAGTGATGTTAGTCACTGACTTGTTTAATGGATTGCAAATCATGTACAAGATGGACTACTGAATGTTAGGAAATTATTTCTAATCTGTCTTTATAATGTTTACTAAAGTGATGTTAGTCACTGACTTGTTTAATAGATTGTGAGTCATGTACAAGATGGACTACTGAATGTTATTTCTGTTTACCTATGTTTGCTGAATTTCTTTTATTAGTACTGATTTAAAACAAGGGAAAGAAAGGAAAGGAAAATCTTTGTTTTTGGTCAAGGGAGGAGAGGCTTAAGATTAATCTAACTGCTCCGAGAACTCTCTAAGATGCTCTAAATACTATTTGATTAATACTTACCTAAGGTAAGTCTTGATTACCATATAGGTACCTTCACATTCATTCTAGACCTGATGTGAATAACCATTCTGGAAGCAGGAGGTGCCCTATGCAGGATGGGAATTTTCAGGGTGATCATAGTTCATTCTTAGACTCTGCTTTGTAAATCTATAAATATGTAAAAGCACCGCACACTAGAATGTAGGGCAACTCTATTCAGAGTCAGGATACTACTGATAAGCCATGTCTTTTCATAAGTGTAAGTTGAATTTGGTGAGCTGAAGAGTGGGAAAGTAAAGGAAGACAGTGCACCTATAGTAAACTCATATTTCATTGGTAATCACTGTCAAATTATTTTAGTAATAATCTATTTGTTGTTGGCTTATTTAGTGTAGGTTCCTCTGTTGCATTTGATTTATCCAAAATGACATATCTAACATGTTTGGGATCCCTTAAGGGTAACTAAATATTGGATATTTTCTAAGTCAACATAATAATTATTTACAGTACTAACATTCCATCCTGATACTATAGAACAATAATAGAATAATATAGAATTTCATATCTCTTTTAAGAAAATTCTCCATATAATAATTTAACATATGGAGTTCAGTTGATATTGCCTGTTAAAGGTATGAGTGATAATCCAATAGATCTATCTTTATCTGTTGGATTAGGAATGACTTTCATTCCATGTTTAATGGGAAATTCATATTTACTTGTAATTGATACTTTTGAACTAATGTTTTATAGAAGTACTTTTTTAAAGCCTGACCAGAATTTTACCCTACTTGTATTTAAAGAAGAAAGAACATTAAATTACACTCCCAAGTTTACACACATAAAAATAACATTCAATGTTATCAGAGAATATGGTATAACTACTATAATCAAAAAAAAGAAGCAAAAAGTTTCTTCCAACAATAACTTGAAATGGATTTAACATTCTTATCATTAAATACTAATGGCTTAAATAATGCAAATAAAAGATCAAACTTACTAAAATATTTAAATCTAAATAAGGCACAAGTAGTATTTCTCCAGGAAATGCATTTTAAGACTAATGATAGCTTTATTTGTAACCCTAAGGACTATACAGTCTTAGCTCAATCCTCCTATAGAACAAAGACAAAAGGAGTATCAATTCTCTGGAAGAAAAACATAATCACTCCAAAAGTTATTTATAAATATGAAGACAAAGAAGGTCTACTAGCATTTGTTATAATTAAATTTAATAACAGAATATGGACCTTAGCTAATCTATATTGGTTCCCAGGAATTGGAGCAGGAACAGTTAAAAGAACAGCTAGATTTTATTTCCAACAATTATAAAGGAAATCTTATACTGGGAAGAGACTTTAATTGTACCTTAGAAGCTTCTGAAACCACCAAGAAGTCTTTTTGCATATCAACTATTTCAAAATCCTTAAAAAGATGGATTGATTCATTTCATTTAATAGACACTTTTAAAGTAAAATATGATAAATCCTTATTATTTTCCCATAAAGACCAAAGATTTGGAACACAAACCAGAATAGACAAATTATTCGTAGTTCAAGATTTACAAACAAAAATCTTCAACTTCTCAATAGTTCCATGCACCTTCTCAGATCATGACTCTCTGGTAATGAAGCTCCAAACAGAGTTTAAACCTTTAATCCTCTCAACTAGAACTCCATCATATATCACAAAAATTAAAGAATTCAGAGCCTGGATGTTGTCAGAACTACAATTATACAATAGAAATCAGTAGAGTCATGGTTTGGGACTCATTAAAAGTGTTTTATATGTTAAGACCCTTAGCTGGTACAAAAACAAAGTTAGAGAGTGGGAAACTGAATCATTAGACTTGCAAACAAGACTCTTGACAGCAAAATCTAAAAAAAATCAGAATTGTCCAGAAGTCAAAAAACAAATAGAGGAATTAAATAAAAAATATGAAATTCTAACACACAAAATTTGTCTAGCCTTGGAAAAATTAAAAATAAACTCATTAGCCACCTCCCCCAGATATCTACATAACTTATCTACAAGAATTAAAATACAATCTAAAGCAAATAACATTGGTTGTATATATCATGAAAAAAAGGAAAAAAGTATCAGATATAGGATACATTCTTGATGCATTTTGGTTCCATTATATGGAACACTTCAAAAAAGAAGATTTAGATACCAACCAAATAAACTTAGATACAAACCTTATCAATATAAAAAAAATCCAGAAAACTTAAAACTAGACCTACAAAAACCTATATCCTACAAAGAAATTGTTGACAAGATAAAAGAAAGTAAATCTAACAAAGCTCCAGGGATAGATGGTATAATTACAGAAATTTACAAACTCTTCCCTTCAACAGTAATCTCCCTTTTTCATAAAACTTTGCTAGAAGTCCAGTCAGAAGCAAAAATACCACCCTCATGGAAATATTCTCTCATAACACCAATTCTAAAAGATAATAAACCATCAGACCTTTGCACTTCATACAGACCTATATCATTACTGAATAATGATTACAAAATATTCATGTCAATCCTAGCTAACAGAATGAAAATTCCACTTTCAAAGACAATTAATAATGATCAAACTGGATTTTTGTATAACAGGCACACACATGATAATATTAAAAGGATACTTACTCTTATAGATTATGTGAATAAAGAAGATAGAGAAACACTTGTAATCAGATTAGACATATAAAAAGCCTTTGATTCCCTCAACTGGGAATATCTATTTAAAACTTTAGCATTATTTGAATTTCCTCCTCCCTTCATCTTATTACTAAAAAACATATATATTAATAACTTAGCCTACATTAAATTAGGTCTTTTCACCTCAGAATCTAGCCATATAATGAAAGGTACTAAACAAGGATGCCCCCTTTCTCCTGTTTTATTTGCTTTGGCTATAGAAATACTTGCAGAAATAATACACAATAATCCAAGAATAAAAGGAATAGAAGTCTATGACCAGTACATATCTAAAATAATGCTTTTTGCTGATGATATTTTATTAACCCTATCAAACTCCAGAGAGTCATTAGGGGAGCTAGAAGAAGTAATGGAGAAATTTCATAAGATTTCAGGTCTAAACTTTAATAGATCAAAATCAAAATTTCTGTTTTTAAATAAGAAAAAAAGGACTACAAGTTCCAGATAAATCCATCATAGGAAAACAAGAACTTACACTAAATTATTTAGTAATAGTGTTATGCAAAATATAAACAAAACAATATTAATAAATTATAAAAACATTATTGAAACAATAAAAATATATAGAAAAGTGAAACAAAATTATTTTAACTTTTGAAGACAGATTGCAATTAATAAAAATGGTCTTATTGCCAAAATTACTATATGTAGCATTAGCAATACAGTTAATTTCTGAAAGATGCATTCTTAAAGTAATAAACTCATGTTTAATAAAATTTTTTATGCTATCCCAAAAAGAATAGAGTACCTCTAACTCATCACATTAGACCGTGGAAACAAGGAGGATTGAACTTTCCAGAAATAGAAACATATATAAAAGCATCTGTGCTTAAAACTACAATAGACTGGATAAACTCAAATTATTTTGCCAACTGGAAAGAATTAACAACGGCAATATTAACAAATGAATTTAATCTGTTAAAAAAAAATTTTAATAGTAGACAAATCAATCAAACCCTGGTACATACTATGCATAAGTATACAATATAATACAACAAAACCTTCTAAAACAATGCTGATTAATCATTACATCAATTCCTTTAGGAAACTTATCAGTGCAAACATAGATCTAAAACTTTGGTTTGACCTTTTAACCCCATTTACCATCACTAAGAACTTTCATCACAAAATATATAGGGAAACAATAACCTCCTGGGAACAAAACAGATTCTTATGCTGGTTTCAAAGTGTAAATTTTATTTTATTTATTTATTTTTAGATACATGTCCAAAGATAATTTCAAAGAGAAAAAAGTTTACAATATGCAGTTCATTAAATATCAACAATTTACAAAAATGTACATACTTAAATCTCAACAGTAAAGGAACAGAACTGAAATAGGGTAGAGATGGGTGTATTGCAGGAACAAAGCCAAGATCTTGTCATGAGTTTACTTTTAGGTTTATACAATGGTGGGTCCTAAATAAGATTAATTTTCTTAAGGTTTGTATAAATAGGGAATTTCTGTTAACTAACAGATTATTGTCAATGGTTATTCCTAAAAGTTTTGTAGTAGGATCATTTGGGTCAGTGAGATCAGTTCTGATAATATAGGAGATTTTCCAGATGTCAGGATGGGTTCTGTTTAATAAATTAAATGTTTTAGATAAACATATGATAAAAACTGCTTACAATATTCCAACACAGGACTGGTTAACCTTACAAAGCATTCTAATGTACACTCAAGATTTATGCAGATTAATTAATAATTCCTCATTTAAAGATATTCCAAATCTAATAAGTTTTTTGTATGAATTTATATATAATAGTTGTGAAAAGAAAAATTCCATTTCAAATCTATATAAAGAGTTAATAACATATAAAACAATTCCTACACCATCATACTGGCAGTTCTTAACAAAAGGTCAGTCGTAGTTAACAGAAGAAATTAAAACTAACATCTTACTATCAGTTAATTACACCTCTAACACATAGTACTGGAAAATATTTAACTGGAAATACTTACATAGAGCATTTTTAACACCAGATAGAATTAAAAAGATCAGTACTACTACAAATGTTTTTTTCTGGAGGTGTAAAAAGTCAAATAAAGCAGACCGGATTCATATGTTTTATGAATGTAATAAAATTAAATTATATTGGAATGGAATCAATCATTTTTACAAGTTTTATTTAATGAATCATTTACCTTAACTAAAATATTGATTATACTAAATGTAAATGAAGGTCCCTACCTGAATAAGACAAATATGTATTTGTTATAGACAATACTTGCTATATCTAGGAAATGCGTAACCAGAAGGTGGAATTCAAATACACCCCCGCCCTTGGAAGAATTCTACACTTTACTGAAGACAACTGCATCGATGGAAATAAAAATCAAAGAACTATGAATCTATCCCAGGCCATTGGTAAATAATCCTTGGAAGAAAGTTATATCTTTGTTGGACACTCTGCAATAATCAGTATTGTATCTCTAACTGCTCTGTTAATTCTATATGTAATAACATACAGTGTATATAATTGAAAGTCAGGCTATTGTAAATATTGTATATAGTTGTTTAAAATGATATTTAAAAATATGTAAATGTTATTTTAATTGAAAATAAAAAATATTTGAGGAAAAAAAAGAACAAAATGTATAATAGAATTAATTCGGGATTATTTAGGAAGAGTGAGCACATTTTGTAAAGGAAAGGATAATAAGGGAAGAATAAACATTTTAATTAGTCAATCCTATCAAACTGAAAAAAGGTATCTGTAAGCAAAAGTTTAAGACCTAGTTTGTACAGAGGATGTGTATTATCAGAATTATCTGAAATGTTCTGAATGTAATGGGATCAGATATTAAAGCTTAAACAAGGGGACTCAGCTGTTAGGCTGTGAAACATTTTCCTGTGGTATATGTGGTTGAGGACACATGGCTGAAGTGAAATTCAGCTGCAGAGACATATGGCTGTCATAAATTTACTGCAAACATAGAGAAGCATACAATACTATAAGCACAACTTCAATAACCAAGTGCATGGGGCAGGGGAAGTGATGTGTGTTGTGCATGATGTATAGCAGTACAGTACATACTTATGTAACTACAACATGTAAAAGTGTATTACACTCGAAGGAAATCATGCATACTTCTGTAATCACACATATGTTCCAGTATGTGCCATATATAATGTTCCCTAGACACTGTGAAGGGGGAAATATTCCACACATATCATTAATGAAGACATTGTCCATTTTACATTGACTTTTCACTGCCACTGACATGCCCACTGAGAATTCTGCTGCTGATGCCTGCCATACTGCCTGCTGTATATATGTGCTTTGAGGACCATGGGCATTATTCCCTCCCCCCATGCATCTGGTTATTGAAGCTGTGGGCATAGCACTCCATGCTTCTCTGTGCCACAGTGAATTTGTGACATCCATGTGTCAATGCAGTTGAATTCCACTTTGGCAATGTGTCTCCAGCCAAATGTTACACACTGAAATGTCTTACCACCTAGCAGCCTGAACTCTGAAACAAAAGAAGATAAAGTAATAAACTGGCAAAAATATTTTATCCCCTTAAAACTGATTTCTTAGAAAGTGTAGTTGAAAGAAAATAAAATTAGATAAATTGAGGAGTAAACTGCACGTACTACAGACTGAAATATTTAACAATCCTAAAGAATAAAAGAAGATCCATAAGTCAATATAAATACAATGAATGAGAAGAACTAGCCTTGTATTACTTCAGCAGAAACAGGAAAAAGTAGTAGCTGAACTACTGAATTTGATAGAGGTAAGAATATACATTAATAATTATTTGAATGTATGTATCAGGAGACACGTAATGGTGCATTGCTCTGTTAAGGAGATCAAACACATTAGTGGAATCATATATTAAAAAGTAGAAAAAATATATACATTTCTTACGTAGTTTAAGATAAGTAATAATTAACTTAAAAAAATGAGAATCTGATTTTTTTTTATTGATAGAAACCCTAATTAATACATTGAAATTATCTGATCTTAGAGAGCTAAATAGCATGAAACCAATTACTTTTGCAGTGATTGTATAATCTATGTTTCAAACGGATATATTATGATAATAGATTATACATAACCCAGATTTCTGAGAATTTTTTGATAACAGCAATATTTGCTAACTGCACTGAATCAGTAAAAAAACTTTCAGGAACAGAAAAAAATTGGGTTAAGAGTAATAAAACAGGGCTAACAGTTCTGAAAAGACCTTTCACTGAGTATCCCATCTGGTCTAGGGGATTTACTGTTTTTTTTTAGTTTGATGTAACCAGATATCAGTAGATATAATATTTGCTGAGGATTGTGTAGCATATAATTGTAGAAAAAAGGTGAATTCATGTAAAGAAGGAATGGGTATCAGAAATAACCCTACCTTAATAACCAATTGAAGCTGCAATATGCAAAAATAATTTCTAATTATTTGCTTTTTACAATGGAGAAAGGAAGGAAGGTTTTCCTATTGGGATTATTAAGCAGAAAATGGATTCTACCATTATATGTGAATTCCCTTAATGCACAACTGCTTAAATCATTTACACAAAAACAGAACATATGACTTACATTTTAAACACATATCAACAGTGTAACAAAGACAATACCAGCATATAAATGTTTGAGACTTTCTTGATTTCAGGCCTGGGTGACTGATTAAATTCAGTTTGTCCTGACAAGAGAAAAAAACATTATCACATACATTTATTCAATAATTATTTGAAAGTGATGATAATTTATATTTTATTTCTATTGCCAGAGTGTGTCATCAACTACAATGGTTGCACTAGGGCATTTAGCCAAACACGAGTCAAATTATTTTAACTTCCTTATCTAAGTCACCCTCCCTATTCCCTCCCATGTCCTTATCCCTAACATCCCTCTCTCCCTTGCTCTGAAGTTGTAGAGTCTTACCAAAGCTTGCATACCACAAACAAAGCCTTTTTCCTTTGATCCAGCCAATTAAAAATGTGCATTTGTGACACTATGTGTCATGCTACTCGAGATGATCCATGGCTGTTATCATTCAGAAGTCTGTGTTTTTTCTTACTTTTTTCCTTTTTTGTCAATATAACAGTTTCATAATCTCAAGCAATACTTAGCAAAAAATGTATTATATTTGTTAATGTAACAGCTTGTACTATCTTATATTAAAATTCACTTTTCAGGTCATTGCACAGTCATTAAGATTTGTTAAATATCTGTGCAATCTTAGCATATCATTATCAATACCACCCTGTTTCTCTATCATCTACATATAAATTAATTTTCAGTACTATATGAAATGTCTGCAATAAAATTTGAATAAACCTTTCTAAAGATCTTGTTCCTAAGGTACAATGTTTGACATTATCTTTCTTCTTAGATTAACACATTCATAGATATTTGCTGTCGGATTTCCTATAACTACTTTAGCAGCCATTACAACAGTTTATAACCTGTCTAAGAATCCTGCCACTGACTGAGTCATCTTATTGAAGTATGACTGTATTATTTTAACTAATAACCATCTGCCAGTTTGTGTTGCAAGCAATTCAAAGAGCTGTAGCAAATTTGTTTGGTAATGTTTCTTTGTAAAAAAAAAATTCTGATTTATACCTTGAAGGCCAGACCTTACCATTTCACAACTCCACTAACCATTCTCTTTAGTAGCTTCTCCATTTTTAAGATGCCACCAAAGTCAAACTAACATGTATGCAATTACCCATTAGTTCTACTACACTAACACCACCAAAATGCTGGCATTTTTCAGTTATGATATTGCTCCATTGTCCAGTTTTCTGTGAAATAGTAAATTTTCTAGAGCAGAATGTGGCTGGATAATATTTTAAGAATTTTAGGGGGCATTCACCCTGGTCCACAAGCTTTATTCTGTCCTAAAAAGTTGATTTGTTGTACCATACAGCACTTTTCATACTCATCATCACACCTCTCAACCTGTTAGTACAAGAAATCTGGACAAAGCCTGACAAAATGGGGGCAAATGCCCAAAAATAGGGACACATTTTAAATATTGCTATTATAAACTTAGAAAGTTGCTAGAATAACATGATTTGTGTTAACATGTATTTTCTGAAGGATATGAAGTCTGAAACTCAAATGCATGCCATTATTTAATGACATTAATCCTTAAATTAGTGTGATTTGTCAAAAAACACAATTTTTATGAGGAACATGCAAAAAATATGAGACAAAAATCTGGACATTCTGAGAAAATCTGTACAATTGAGAGGTATGCTCATCATCTGTTGATATGCTTTGATCTGTGAGGCTGTAATATGATTATCCACTTAGGAAGTAAAATAAAAATGTTTACAGTCAACGCAGGTAAAACATGATTTTCAGAATAAAATACGTTAAGAAATTAAGCTGCCATTTGATTAAAAGGGCGAAAAAATGTAATAGTGTAAAACTAGACCTTTAGAATCATACAATCATATTCAGCATTAAACCTTTAGACAGTTTCTAGATTGCTGTAAAAATCAGTACTATTAATATAAGATGGATCAGTTTCATTTGTTGGACTACAGCAGACAAGAAACAGTTTTATTTTAAAAAATAGTTGCCAACTGAGGACTGAAAAAATGCATATAGAAAAACATAGGATGCATATACCATCCCATTTTTAAATAGGTCATAACTCCCACCAGAATATCTAAAAACAGCATTTATTTGTCTTAGCAATTTTATTATAAAGCAGCAGCAAAATGAGATAGAGAGCCCTTTACATGCACGGGAATACACCTAGAATTCAATTTTCTTGTTGGAAGAGCAATTTCTCCAAGACAACATCTGTAGAGAAAATAAGGTATAATAGATATAATCATGAAAGTGCACAACACTGTGGTGAGATAAGCTTCTGTGCTACTCTGTGGGCTGAGTAAGAGAGAGGAAAGAAACAATATGAGTGTACATAACTGAGTGTGAATTTGATAAGGAACCACAATTACACCTATAATGGAGATTTAGAATAGTGTTTGTTATGCATGTTGGCAACTCCTTGGCACTCTTGTTATGGAACTATTACTCACAGAACTGGTTTGTCATTGTAACATTTCCCCATCTGGCTCCATCGATGCATTCTGCCTGAGTATTGCATTCCAGTTTTGATATTGTGCAATGCAATGTTTTTATGCATGATATTCTCATCTCTGATAGTTTAATCTTCTTCCTTGGGATCACCTTGAATACCCAGCAACTGAATTTTCAACATTGTAATGTATGGTCCCACCTTCAGTTCTTCAAGTGAGTCAGTGGTGAGAGCGCTGGGTGCTCAGATAGATAAGAATCTGAACTCTGACCACCATGTGTCCAGAGTGGTGGGGAGTGCCTTTTATGTGACTTAGTTTATAAGTAAGGGCATGGCATCCAGATCTAAGGATGTCATAGTACCACTGTACGCAGCCCTCATCAAACCAATAATTGAGTACAATGCACCCTTTCATATGTACCTCATCAGGCATCTGCCACATTTGGAGCATCCTCAGAGGTTTCTTACAAAAAAAAAATACAGGGTTTAACCAACTTGTCATATGTGGTCCGATTAAAAGCCCTATCACTGTATTCAGTTTGTCACCGATAACTGAGGAGTGATCTATGCCTGACCTACAAGGCAGTTTCTGACCCAGCCCTGATGAAAATGTTGTATATTCACAAAACTAACTTCATGAGGGTTATCCTGTACAAGGATCTAAACCTGATCTCTAACATGAATAGATCATGCTGGAGCGACAGATGTGTGACCTAGAGATTGCTCCTCTTATGGAACGGGTTGCCTATTCACATGAAGCAGAGCCCTTTCCTGTCCACCTTCAAGTGCAATCTCGATCAACAGATGAGAACTCACAAATTCACTCCTGGGGTGGCGCTCATGTCCATTCTGGACAGAGACAGTTGGTAAATATTGTCTAAATCCTGCTTGGTGACCCTTGTTATCTTTCCACTAGCGATAGAAAACTGGGGAAAATCTGGGTAAAAGTGGCAAGGCTTGTAAGGGCTCTTGAGCCGTTAGCCTAGTAATCTCCTATGAACTTATAATCTCCTATGATCAAGCTTTAATTTCATTGGCAATGTTTCCCCAGTACTGACCTGGCCCTTTCTGCAGGAATAATAATGTTTTTCTATCCACAAGTGGTATAGAAAATTAAATTTGACTCCCGACACATAAAACCAGGCCCACAGACAGTGCACCATCTGGCTAGCTTCTCCCTGACAGGTCCTCAACCAGGATTAAGGCTTAGAGTTAACCCAAGGTCCATACATTACCACAAGCCTATTTGATTTTAATTTACTTGATGGTGTTAATCTGGCAGAAAACCCACTCAGAGGTAACACAGATGGTCATCATCTCAAGCAAATTATAACAAATTTTCTACACATAGGTTCACATGATTACCCATCGGGCGGACATTAGATGTACTTGAGGCAGATCTGATGAAGCCATGATGAAAGCACTGCAGAATCCTACTATCAAATTCAATAATTTGCTCTTAAAATGTATCTCTGAACTGTTTTTGGACTGATATTTTAATGATACTTACTGTTTATATCCTTACAATCTGGCAACGTTGTTTGAATCTTGTCTTGTTTTTTAATCTTTAATATAATTGAATGGACTCGTTTGGCACTTAATGTGTTAATGGAATAGAACAGATTGAAGAGGCAGTCCCTATGATAAATGTACCCACCCACCCCAGGCCCTCCCACTTATAGGAGAACAAACCTATGAGCAGGCTAAACCTTACCTAGGACATGCCAATATTAAGTGTTTATAAACCTATACAATTCTCAGACCTAAACAGATCAATGCAGTAATTATCTGCCTCTATACAAATAAAAATCTTCTAAAGAAATTAATGGCCTCCTGAGATTTTTTTCTGTTAACATCAATAATTCCTTTGCAATAGCAAGCAGGACTCATGCCAATACACCAATGTTCATCCCACCTCTATGACTTAGACCACAGGCAGACAGACACCAACTGTTACTTACCTTAAAGCTTGGGTAGTTACTCCTTTTTTATATTAGTTTGACTCACCCCTGAACCCCCAGATGGTGAGATTATCTACTGTCAGGAACATCCTAATGCTAGGTAATTTTATTAAATTACTTCCAGTAGCTAAGACATTAAGGAAGTTTGTACGATCCTATAACCTCCATATGGGATTAATACACAGATGGCACAGGGAGAGGAGGACAGGAGTGAGTTAATTGATTCCAAGGAGCAATGTATGATCATGGCAGTTAGTACCTTGTGGCTTTTGCATTTTGTGTGTGTAAGGGAGAGGTAGTCTAGCTAAATGGAAGAGTAACACCATCACTGCAGAGAAGGGTTAATGGTAAGTGACTGAATTGTCTTGGCTAAATTTAGGGGTATTTTGTGAAGCAGGGACACATTGGTTCATAGGTTCATAGGTTCATAGGTACATACTAGGCTATCAGCCCTGTGGCCTATACAAGCCCAGCCAAAAAGGTACCCTGGCTTTTACCAACCAAGAAAATTATTTTCCTGTGCCACTGTCAAGCAGAGCCACAGAGGTGATCCCAGGGGTGAATTTCCTATTTCCCATCCAGTCATCAAGATTTTTCTTGAAGAGTGCTAATGAGGAGCTTTATTTGATATAGATTGATAGTTTATTCCACAGTATGGGAAGTCTCTTGGACAGGAATCTACCCCTCCGGCATGTTCTTGACTGTGTGACACATAGTGTTTTAACTGACCAGCATTGTCAAAGTACAAGCGCTATTGCCAATAGCTGAAAATGATGATAAACCAAAACTTCAGATCCACCTACATGTAATACTCCTAACAATACCAGCAGGATTTACATTATGTTTTTAATCAAGCACAAAACCCAAATGGATTAAATGCACCCAACTACCCAGTCCAGGACCCCCCACTGGTGAGAGAACACACATATGCACAGGCTTTACCAAGGGTATGTCCATATTAACTGTTTCCAAACCTATAACATCCTCAGACTTAAACAGATAAACACAGTGCTTATCTGCCTCTACACAAACAAAAATCTTCTAAAGAGATTAAAAGTCTCTTGAGATTTCTTCTGCTAACATCAAAAATCCATTTGCAACAGCAAGCAAGACTCAAAGATTCATGCCAATAGACCAATGTTCATCCCACCTCTGTGGTTTAGACCACAGGTGGATGGATACAAACTGCTACTTACTTTAAGGTTTGGGTCATTACTGTCTTGGTCTAGTCTACTCACAAACTTATATTCATCTCTACAGAAATTATATTATTTCTTCCCAAATTCTGAGAAAAATTATATTCTTCCATTTTCCTTCCAAATATCCACCAAAACCAGTTCCCACATCCCCTTTCAGGAGCTCTCTTCCATTTGTGAAGAGCTCCACTGGTCCATAAAATGTCTTTTTTTAGTTCTAATAACATATATAATGCTCCTTGTAAAATGTGGTTCTGCCCTCTTCTTTCTCAGCTTCCCCATTTTTACTCAAGCACTCTTAATACAGCCTCCTTACCTGCCTGTGGCAATAATATGATGGTACTACTATACCCACCCTCTTTTTGATGTGCTTTCTTGCTAACCTTCTCTCATCCTCCCACTCCTGCATTCCCATCCTAATGTATCCATGTGTAAAATCCCCAACCCTCTCTTCTCTCCATATTCAACCATTTAATTCCCTCCTTTGCATTTTTTCCACCTTCTTCACCTGCAGTTTTAGTTCCTTTAACACGGCCACATCAACTTTCTCTAACCGGTTGTTAATCTCTCCTACTTTTTGCATCACATAAACTTTAGATGTCTCCTTCCCTACATCTGTTGGCCTACCTGCCAACCTAATGGAGTAAGTCCCATGAGTCTTTAGGTGGAAAGAAATGGTCTTCTGATACTCCTGGGGAAGCAGGTGACCCCAGCTGTCATACGCCATCACAACAGCCCAAGTAACCACATGCCAGACTCACTCAAGCACTCTAATCCTTGACTTCACTAATTATTTTTTTCTCTGTCCAGGCTGACCATCCTTATCTCCCAAGTGTAACACTGTCATCAAGCAAATTCTAACCTTACTCATAGCTTAATGCACATTAAGTACATATCCCATCATTCCTTTCCCCTTACATTACTATGCCAAATTTCCTTCCATTTTAGCTAACAAGCCTTCACTTTCCCCTCTAACTTCCTAGCAACTGTGACATTTCATCTCCAAGAGGTTAAGCTTTCTGCATAACCTGACACTCCAAAACACTAGCTCATGAAGCAGGCACAAGTTTGTAGCCTTACTGACAAATGCAATTCTTCTTTAGTGGGCTGACATGGTTGCAAGCATGACCATTTGTTTTTTAAAATGTTTGTAACTAGTCATACACCACCACCACCACCCCCCATCCCATATGACTCCTCCCTGGCACACTGCAAAAACATTATTGAATTTAGAAAAGTTTATATATCTTCTTTCAACTAACAAGACATTTAAACTGCACCTCTTCCTTCTATAGATCCACATAAGAGAAAAGTTCTAAAAATCATTAACAGTTTACCTATGTTCATTTAGGAGTCCTTTACATAATTGAAAATCATTATAAGGTATGCAATAATATCTGTTTACCTTGCATCCATCCTAGATAAATAAAAGTAACAACTTAGTAAGTTAATATCTCCTCTAAAAACTGAGCTTACTGCAAGCCTTTTGGAGTGTTATAGTAGATTGTATGCAGTTGCTATTTATTGCCCATGGTTGTGCAGTGTGCACCATAGGGCATTACCATGCAGTGGTTACCATTGGTTGTTATAAATGCAATGTCCCAGACAGATACTTTTTCCCTTAGTCAGCTGCTTGGGTTCCATCTGAGTTTCTCACTGTTGTGCTTCACTGCCCAGAGAGAGACACAGCTGAGCCTCTGAGGTACCAGTACAAGTCTCATCCACTAAGCCTCTCACAGTTTAGGACTTCTACTAGTCCCTTAGCCATACCCTGGTCCTTCTTGTCCTCTCACCGTTACTGACCACAGTACTATATCTAGTATCAGGGATAGACAGTTTCCCACAGTTTCTCCAGCTGGCCTGGTCGACATGGACATCCTGAGGCAGTGTAGCAATTGCCTCATGTACACTGACAACCCATTACTTCGATGTCACACAAATTCAATATGTGAGAGATACATCTATATTAAGAATCTAGAAGATATGCTCTCTCACTCACAAATCAGCATATCAGATAATAAGAAGGTTGTCAGCTCACACAGTTCACCTCCTGCACCAATCACGTGCACAACACCTAAACCCACATATGCGGAGGTACTCACCAGAAGCCTATCTAAATGTCAGAGATCTCCCAAACATAAACACGCTGCACATAATTTACTGCCAGCTGAATGGGTCTATAGTATAACATCGAAGTCTTACAACTTCGAATGTTATAATATCGAACCCAGTAGAGCGAATGCTGGAAATAAGCAAAGCTGCAGAACACCAAATGCTTTCCTAGGGAAAGTATTCAGTGGGCCGTTTCTGCAGCTTCGCTATTTCCTCGACTGTGGAGCGAAGATTATGGACCGGGTTAAGGTAAGTGTGCAAATGAGGTTAGGTGAGTTAGGGTTAGGGTGCGGGTCAGGTAAGTGTGCGATTGTGTGGACCTGAGGGTTAGGGTGGGGTAGGTGAGTTAGGGTTATGGAGCAGGTAAGGTGAGTGTGTGATAGTGACGGACCTTAGGGTTAGGGTTGGGTTAAGGTAAGTGGATAGCTAGTGGTGTATGTATGGTTTAGTGTAGGGTTTTGTGAAGTGTGTGTGCGTGGATTATTTATTTTGGTGTGCTTGTGTTGTGTGTATGTTTGTCAGAACAGCAAATTGTTTCTGCTATTCTGACTGTTCGGTTTTCTGGTGTTTCGCTCTACTGGGTTCGATATTATAACATTCATAGTTGTAAGACTTCGATGTTATAATATAGACCCCAGCTGAACACAGTACACATAAAAACACATGCACCAGTGTCTCACCTAACAAGCCTCTAAGGCAAACCACAAAATTTACTGTTTTGATCATAGGTGACTCCATTGTGAGACACACAGATGCCATACTCACCAGGTTGGATATGGAAAAAGTCACAGTCAGCTGTCTGCAGGTGCCAGGATCCGCCATATAACACATGCACTAAAGTTTCTCAACAACAGGTTCTGTTATGACTCTGTCATAGTCCATGTTGGTATGAATGACCTGAGATGTACCTCTCTAGACTATATGAAGAGGGACATGACTGAGATCTCTGAATATGTGTCCGAGGCGGGTATGCTCCTAGCCCTAAGCAGAATTCTACCTTCACCTAGGATGATGCCACAATACAGACAAAAAAAATGATTGACTTCAACAATTGGCTTAGTTTCTGCTGTCATTCTAAGGGGATCCAGTACACCTGTCAGCCTGGGATGATATGGTTGACAGACCATGATGCTTTGCCAGAGGTGGTCTTCACCTATCACCTCTTGGCTTTCGGTTACTGGCTAAGGCACTTGGCTCCCCCATAGTGCCTTTTTTAGACATTGTCACAAGAAAAAAATTCCCAATGTAAAAATATCCTCAAAAAAACAACCTCAAGGTTTTGCTGCTAAATGCTAGGAGTCTAAATCTGAAACTGCACTCACTGGAAGCATTCCTGACTTTGGAAGATGCAGACATCTGTGCAGTCAGAGACCTGATTCAAGGCCACAGAGAGCACTCCAGCCATCCCAGGTTATAATGCCTTCCACTCATTCAGACCACAAAATGAATGTGTGAGAACTAAAAGAGGAGGAGGCGTGTCAATTTTTATCAAAGATAAATAACTTCTAGATTGGTTAAACAGAACAATTCCCTACAGTTACTCCAAGTGCAAATAACTGTAGGAAAGACCACCCCTCCAAGTTATCGTCAGTTACAGGTTCCCCTCCATGAACCATGATATCCATACTGCCTACTTGAATCTACTTGAGTAGCGCAAAATACAACCAAACACTCTAGTTATGGGTGACCATAACTACCTGTCCATAGATTGGGTGCTTTCCCAAAGATTCTTGGACTTCATTAATTCCAATGCATTGGAACAGAAATGTGTTAAACCCACAAGGGGACCAGATATTGTTGATCTGGTACACACCAACATAGGACATCGGTGTACCACCACAAGTGTGCGGCCCTTCCCAGTGAAGTCTGATCATAAATCAGTCTCAAAGTAATGACTACAGCAGACCTTCCCGCATGAGAAATTAGGCTAAAAAAACTTCTCTAAAAGCCAACTACAGTTCATTAACAGCTTCAGACCTCTTGTCCCCACAGATGGCAAGGACACCAATACTGGGATATACACCAATGCTCTGTATAAACATCTGTACAATTGTATTGACTCAGCTGTACCTGACAGGACCAAAGCAAGATCCTCTAGAAAGAACAAGCCTGTCTGGTTGACATCTACCATAAACAGGCTATACAACAAGAGGAAGAAATTGCTGTCTAAGAACATGAAGGAACGGTCTCAGAATTGGAAGCACACCCATCTCAGTCTGAGCAAGCAAATAAGACATCTTGTAAAGTCCTCTAAATGTTATTGATAATACTGATGGAGACCATGGTTATATGATTTTAGAAGGTATACTAATGGATTCTCTGCAAATAACTGCCGAAGAAAATCATAGTAATCAGAATAAAAATGTTCTATGCTGAGGTCCCTTTACCTATACAAAAATATCCTAGTGTGACTACAAAATCTAAGCTAAGTAAAGTGAATAAGGAAGTCTAATTAAAAATTATACATGATAAAATGCAATAATGAGAGGAAATTGGCTAAAAACACCAAAAACAGGAAAGCATGTTACAATTATACAAAAAATTGTTGTAACCCTATTATGTAACTTATAATGAGCTTAACAAATACTTTACCAGTGTTATCAATTTCTCTTCCAAAAATACAAATATTAGACTGAATGATTCCATCTCTAATGGTAGAGAATGTCTAATCATTAGTACTGAAAATATTGATAAAGTATTGAAGAACATTGAAAACAATACATTTAAGTGTCTGAGCAACATCCTTGCACTAGCATTGCATAATCTTAAATCTGAATTAAGACCACTACTGCATATTATTTTTAAAAAGCTACTGAAGATTGGTACAGTACCTCTAACAAGGAAACATTTTTCTGTTAACACATATTCATTAAAAATGTAAGTTTAACACAGGTCAGTAAGTACATACCTATCAGTTGGATTTCTATTCTAGAAAAAATTTTAAAACAAAACATCTGAGCTCCAAAATAGGAAACTAACACCAAATGGAAATGATGGATGTTTAATAGCAAAGACTCATGAAAGGAGGATTAACAGTTACTAATTTAATAGAACTTTATGGTCAATTAACCCTTACAAATGATATGGGGTTAACGGGTCTATATCACTTCTTCGAAACGGCAGAAGTTCGAACACCATATGTTCGAACTTCTAACCTCGAAGTGCAAAACCATTGAAGGCTTAGAACAGCGATTTTTTTTTCCCAGGGAAAAAAATCACTGTTCCAAGAAACACACACACAACACAAGAACACCAAAAAACAGCAATCCCCACACATACACTTAAAATCCTACATCTAACCCTACGCTAAACTGTACATACACTACTATCTATCCACTTACCTTAACCCTAACCCTAAGGTCCGTCACTATTGCACACTCACCTGACCCACGCCCTAACTCACCTATCCCACCCTAACCCTAAGGTCTGTCACTATCGCACACCCACCTCACCCATGTCCTAACCCTAACTCACCTAACCTGCACCCTAACCCTAACATCCACACAATCGCACACTTATCTGAACCAGACCCTTAACTTTCCACCACAGTGATGAAAATCGCGAAGCCACAGAAACGGCCCACCAAATTCTTTCCCTGGGAAAGAATTCAGTGTTCCACGGCTTCACGATAATCAGTTTTCAAACTTCACAGTTCAAACGTATGGTGTTCGAACTGCTGAAGTTTCAACGAACTGATAGGAACCCGGGTTAACTTGTAGTGTAGTATTTTTAGATTTAGCTAAGACTTTTGACACCCTGCCTTTTAAAACCATACACAGATCCGTGTTAAATGCTGGAAACAATTCCTGCATAATGCACTAGAGAATGTCCTGGCTTACTGGTAGGAATAAAATCAGTAGCCATACAGGGGTACATTGCAAACTCACTCTGGTGCTCCAAAGGGTTCTGTTTTGGGGCCTATGTTATTTAACTTGATCTTTTCTTCCATTCTGAGATATGAAACCAGTTGGATTAATAAGTAAGACTGGTTGCATAATTGTCAGCAGTAGGGATTTGTTTGATGTTAACATCTACTTGAATAAGATAGCTACCTGGACATTAGGGTATGGGTATAGTTTACTAAAAAATGTAAAATTACATATTTTGACAAAGCAATGTTAAAGAAAACACCAAACTTACAAAACATGATATTAGAAGTGTCTGACTTTAAGAATCAGGAGATACTTCTTACAAACATTTTCTTTTTCAAATCATGTTGATATGATATAATTGCTGATAAATCCATGAAACCAGTTGGAATGTTATGGAATATAACTACAACAGATATCCCCACCATGTTTATTCTCTATAAAATGAACATTAGACCAGTTTTAGAATATAACACTTCCTTTTATGTCTACATGCCTGGTCAGGTAAACTGTTTAGCATCAGTACAGAGGAAATTCACCAAAAGCATATCATGCATGAGCATCTTAAGTTATGATGAAAGATTATAGCAATTAAATCTTCAAACTCTGCATTGCCATATTTTCAGCATAAGCTAATATTAGTATTTAAGGCAATTTATGGTAACACTGAGAGTCTCATTACATTTTTAAATTAATAATAATACCAAAACTCAGTGGCATAATAACTTGAAGTTTTGTATTAATTGTAATAGAACTAGGTTAAGAAGATCATTTATTACACAATATGTCTCTGATTATTATAATAAATTACCTTTACACATTCATAGCTCTGAAAATATAATATCATGTAAAAAAACTCTTGATAGATGGGTTGGTAATGATGTTTATAATATAATAATATTATAATATATGGAGGATGAGTTGCTTGAAGGCCTTTAGACCAGAACTTGGTAATCCCCGCTTAAAAATTATGAACTTGTGAACTGTTTTTAAAAAGTGGTCAAGCTTCTTGGACAGAATGAACCTGATATCTGATTGATTTTAAATTCCAAAGAGAGTAACCATGAAACCAATGTCATCTGAAACTTAATATCTCACTTTATCAAGATTTTAAAGTAATTCCTGATGGCTAGTGTTTCCCCCAATCCTTCACTTGTAGTAAACAAACATGGCCTTTTGGCTGTATTCACTACCGCAACATGGTGGGGCTAACCCTGTTGATCTCCACATCTGAGCGATTTCCTGAATCAATCAACATATGATGCTTTTGTGGGCGTGATTCTGACAGAGAGCGCATATGGCTAATTAGCATATGCCTCTCCCCTGGACTGCGTTATTAGTATTCATCATGGCCATGGACCCAGCCCTAAGCATTGCTGCATGCACTGTACAGCACTATGATAGGGGTCTTTGTGAATTCAAAAATATTACCATGATGTGTACACAAAGTTGTCCACTTTGTGACACCTTTATGAATTTGCCATGGGACTTTTTAAAATATCCATTTTCTTTTTGTTGCCATCATTTCCATTTTACCATTAGTACTGCTGGCATCATTAGTTTGTCAGGTTAACTTGCAAAACCAATGAAAACGTTTTTCAGTCTTTACAACATTGATTCAGAGCTGTCTGCAAAGAGTAAACAAGTCCACATTTTAATGTCGTTCCATCTGGAAGATAATGTTGCAGCTTAAGGTATGTAAGACATTTGCTCTTACTGAAGAAGAGCAGTCGGATTTAAATGCCATTAGAAACACATTTTAGGAGTACTAAGAGTCAAAAAGCTTTTTATATATCTATCTATAGATAGATAGATATAGAGATATAGATATACAAGTATATATAATTTTGTTGAATCCACCTTTGGTTAACATCTGTTTAGTTGACAAATTTGGTCATCTACCCAGATAATGAACAGTTGAGCAGGACTGTGCAATTTTCATGGTTGGAAAATATGCCCTTTCCCCAGCATTGCGCAATCTCAGACTTAGTATATATAATTAGCAGGGGGTGTCGGGGCAGCCCCCCACATGGCAGTTGCAAGTCCCTCCCCCACAACAAAACAATGTTTAAATTTTTGCATGTGACAACATTATTGCTCAGTACATGCATAGTAGCATGTCAACATTCACACTGTTGATGTTTTAACTACGGACATTTGGGTGTTTTGATATTAATCGTGACTGAATTAAGGTTCAGAGTTAAAGACTGTGTGTTTAACAATTTACATGACTCACTAAGCTAACATATTAAAATGCTCTACATATGAGCTAATGAACATTTAAGCAAAATCACAATGTGCAGATGAAGAAACAGTGTACTAGAGCATGTAGTGTTAGCAGAGACAATGGCTTAATTTGCACTGAAATACAGATATGTTTGCAAAGGCAGTAAATCTGCATGCTCTTGCAGTACAGTCAAAATCCTCTAGAACAAAGTGCAGTGTGAAGTAATGTGGGATAACAAAGTGTAAACAAACCAGTGAATTCAAATGTTCTGCTTGCCATTTTTGGGCAGTAGGTGGATTTGTTTACAGAACTAATTTGCATACTAGGGCAATATAGCATGAAGATTAGCCCAGAGGTGACATCTGCTATCCATGCCCCAAGAAGCAGTGTTAGTAGCACAACAGGTAGCATACTTGCCTTTGATGCAGAAGGCTGTGGGTTGTACTCCCATACCATGTACACAGAGTGCTGATATTGCAGTGCCTCCTTTAAGGGAGGATGGGATTTCTGCTGCACTCCTTAGAAGAGTACCAATGGATGGAGGAAAATATTTATCAAAAAGTTGAAATATATGAAATATATTAGAGTAATTGCAAAATAGACTGACTCCATGCCATAGCTAAATGCTACAGGAACTGTGGCACGATTATATTCTGCATCCAACCACAATATTTAAAAGAACTATAATAAGAGAATGATATATACTAAAAACAGTAAAAAAATGGCCTCCCTGATGCCAAAGACATTTTTTAAGAAATCGCTGTTGACCATTGGTTTTCACAGATAAAACTGGATACAAATAGTTCCAGACTTTTTACTTTCCACACAACACTTGAAAGATCCATGTACCTTTGGATGTCCTTTGGAATCTCCTCTACTTCATTGTTTTTTTAGTGAGCAGCACTCCAGATTTCTAGATATTTTAGTCTAAGGCAAAGCAACTGAACATCAGTTTGGAGTATTTTTTGTGATCCATTATACGAGTGCAGCATGGAGGGGGTGCTGCACGCCTGAGAGTGCTATCCTTCAGATGAGACATTAAACAGAGGCTTTATCTGCCTGAATTGCTGGTGGCTCAGGTGGATGCAAAATATCCTCTGGCACCTACTGAAAAGAGTAAGGGTCCTTTAATTAATGCAACATAAATAAAACATTTACCTATTTACAAAATAAACATATTTACAAGTACATATCTACACATTCCTATGTACCACCATCATTATTATTTCTCCATAACTGACCTCCACTCCTTCTTCCACATCCATGTTTTAATTTTTCAAAACATATCAGACAAAATCCATTTCATTTCCTACTAAACAAAATTTCATTCAGTCTTTTGTTCCAAATAACCTATATTACATAAAATACATTCTTATGTACTCTTCTCACATATTCTTCCTTCTTGTTTTTATAATTTCCACATATAAACATATTCATATCAATATTGCTTATATCATTAATATGCTCAAAAAATTTCTTTACACAACTATTCCAGAGTTAAACCACTCTTTTACATTAAAAAAGTGCTCTGTTGTCTCTTCTTCCTCACAAAATAAACACACTCTTTCAACTTTATTTTTATATGGTATACCCCCCTTTACCTATAACTTATTTATTACCAGTCTCCATAGAAAATTCTGACACATCGCAATCTTAATACACCACTTGTTTCCTTAGTTTAATGACTTTTATCACTTATTCTGTTAAATTTGCCATGGATTTACACAATGATATTGCTTCATTACATTATTATGCCACATATTTCTATTCTTCTCAATATCATCAATTTTCATTTTCTAAGTTAGGATTTCTTCTTGATAATTTTTAATTTTCATTTACATAATCTTTAAATATTTTTCTTATTTTAATCATTTCCCGATTTTTATACATATATTTAACATTTTCACTATTAATTTCTCATTCCCTTCATTCACCCACTTTAATTATCTGTATAAGTTTAAAGAAGCAGGAGAAACAACTAGATTTAATAAACCCAAGTCCCCCTTCATCTTCACTCACATGCAGCACACCTCTTTTCATTCGGTTTAATCTTGAACCCTGTTTGCAACTAAACACTAATTGCATATTTTCTATTTCATGTTTTCTGGGATCATATAAACATTTGACATATATGCTATTTTCACATTAAAACAGAATTCACCTGATAAACCTTTTTGAATGTTAATCTAAAAGTCCTTCCCATAAGGTATATTTCATTTTGTTTGTCAACCCCCCCACTGCTTCATAGCTACACAATTTTCCTAAATTTTATCCTTAACAAAGAAACTTCATTCATCAAAAAATACACCCCTCCAATTTTCACATCACCCAAACCCTTACTTTTAGCTTTATTCAAGGTCATTCCCATTTCTTTTAAACATCCATTCAGAGAAACCGACACATCCCTCATCCATATTTTATTCTTAGTAACCACAACTATATCAACTGCATATGTCAAAACTACTGGAAATACCACTTCTTTTTGCATCACATGTTGTGTCTTTCAGCTTTTCCCGGTTAGGGGTCGCCACAGCGGAACTCCAGTCTGCTAATGATTGGCAGTAGATTTTTACGTGCTGAGTTGCCAGCCCTGACACACAACCTTCAATGAAGGTACACCCATTCACGCACGTCTCCACACAGAAGACGCTTTAGCTGAGAATCGAACAGGACAATGTCTTACTGTGAGGCAACAACGCTACCACGGCACCACCACCGCAGTATATATCATTTTTCATTTTATCAGTTACTTCACTCACTATCACATTCATTACCCATAATGCCAAAAGTATCCCACTGATGGGACATCCTTGTTTTACACCACAATTCATGGATATTTCTTTACTCATCTGCCCAGTCACTAACACTCTCACTCTATTATTTGGATATTCTAACATATACACTCTCCAAATTCTATTGCCTGTTCAGTACTTTTCCATAACATCCCACAAAGCATAATGTCTTACTGTATCAAATGTCTTACAACTATCACCTACCATAAGTTTCACACCTTTCCTTTTACTTAAAATATCATATACAATTTTGCAGACCACCAGTAATAATTCCTGGCATCTTTTCTCTTTTATGCCATAAATATTCTTCCATAATGTCTTTCATCCTTCATTCCATTCTATTATGTATTATTCTCATAAAATTTATAAATTGTATTATTTAATGTCATAGATCTCCAATTTTTTTATTTCATTCTTTTCATCTTTCTTCCATATAAATTTTAATATCCCACTACATAATTCTTCATAAACAAACCCTTATTTCAACCATTCATTCAAAATGATTGCAAAATACTGTCTTTATCAATCAATTAATTCCTTGAACATTTCATACTATAGCATCCGGACCGGATACTGAATCAATATTTACTTTCCTAAGTACTTCATCATTAACTTGTTCTTGAATTTTTTTAACTTTCCATTCTATAATATTTTCTTTCATTTTATTTTTATACATATTTTCCACATGATGTACTACAATACTCATAATTTGCTCTTGTGTTCTTTTTACCTCTCATTTTAATTTTGTTTTTGTTTCCTTCATTATACTAATATCCTCCTTTGTTATTTTGCTCAAAAATGCCAACACTTCCTCTCTTCTCCCTTGTAAATGATATCTCTGCTTAAACAGTAATGTCTTAATTTTTTTCTGGATTTCTTTTATATATTTATTTTTCCATATCATACTACCCTCATGAATCCATTTCTAAATTCTCTAATACATTTCTATATCTCTTTCCATAGTTCACTTTCTCTTCCTTTTTTACATTATCCTGACACTGGAAAAAAACACTTTTTATACTTCTTTGTAAATTCAACTCACCACTCGGACCAATTTTTTTAAAATGTCCCTTGTGATTATACAATCCCCTAAATAACTACAGTTTTTCCTACTTTCCAAATTCATCCCATAATTTCTAATTTATTCTTTGTATTCCATTCCCTATTTTAATGTACTCCATTTCTTCCATCACCTCCATCCATATTGTTAAATGATTTGAAAAGTTTTTCTCTACTGTATCACCATCTGCTACACCCAGACCTTCTGATAGTACAAAATAATCAATTTCAGATCCAATTGATCCTCTTCTATAAGTCCATTAATTTTTATTCCACACAGTTAACTTACCACATTTTATCACTTGTATTTTTTAACATCTTTCTCTCTTTTTACATTTTCCTCTTAAATCACAATTCAAGTCCTCTGCAATAATAATTTGCATATTAATTACCACATAATCTAATATTTCTTTAACTTGTTTTTTTTTTGTCCATATTTTTATATATTATATCCCTTTTTAAGTACAACCTGGATAACTGGATGGGAAACAGAAAATACACCCCTGGGATTTCACCTGTGTCCCTGCTGGACAGGGGCTTTGGGGGCTGACTTGTCTAAACATGGGCTAAACTCTTGGCTAGACTTATAAGTGCCTCAGGGCCAATAGCCTAGTAACCTCCTGTGATCCTATGAATGGATCCTCTCTTTCCTTGCCATTTATATATGCATCCCTCCATCCATCCATCTATCCATCCATAACCCCTTTTTCCAATTTTTGCACATGGGGTCAGGTGTCACTTCAACTATTCTCCCTACCTCACACTCACAACAGTTACTTTTCCCATCCTTACCAACATTAGTTACTTCTAAGATTTTCACTGTTTTTATATAGTACAGCCACTCCAAAACAACATTCACTTCCTAAATTCCATATTATTTTTCCACCCCACAATTTTTTTTGTTTACAGTCTCTTTCTTCACTTGTCAGGAATCTTACATCTTCTACAAGAATTACTTCTACATAATATTTAGCATGCCATTCCAGTATCCCTTCTTACAATATTAATAATACTACTCACATTTACTGAAAGAACTCTAAAATTATTACCTTTCCTTCTTTTTAATTTTAAGGGAAGCATTTTTAATTTTCATTTTTCTTATTTTTTATTCTTTCTCCAATTTAATATTTTTTCTGAGTTTATGTAAACTATTTCTTGATCATCAGAATCAGATGTTCACTATTTTCATTAACTGAAACACATCTAAAACTACTCTTTACCTTTCTTTTACATCTTTGGTGATACATTTTTTAATCTTTTTCTCCTCACCCTTACCCTAGAACCTATCAAATTTCCTTTTCTAACATCCTTTAGACTCCCTTCACAAACATCTGACTTATTACTTTCAATTTCGTCTTCTTTTTCAACACTCTCAGTACAGTTACCTTCATCTTATTGAAATATAGAATTTTTATCTAAGTCATCTTTTATTACTTCCTCCTCCTTTTCATTAACACCTTCACCTACTTCCTCACTACTTTCAGACATTACAATACTTTCATAGCCCTGCTCAGCATTATCTTGTTTATTCTTTTTACAATTAAACCAAAAATGCCCTTCATATTTACATATTTTACATGCCTTTTTACACTTATTCATCATATGACCTTTCCCCCATATTGATTGCACCTTATTTTTGTACACTCACTTATCAGATGATTGAAATCCCCACAAAAAAAATCAGCTGTACCAAATACCTTATAGTTCCTCTATTACCATCTACATATATAACACATGGTAGCTTTACCACATCTTTTCTATATTTTAAGGTAGCATCCATTTGCCACACCCCATTCCAAATACCACCTTTTATCTTTAACTTTCACAATATCAGAAAATGAATAATACAGAAATGAAAAACATTTTTAACATCCTTTAACCAAATTTCATCGTATAAAATTAAATAAATAGTTTTTTGTTTAACTGAGTCCTTTACTCAGAAAATAGAAATTCATTCCACAGGTAACGGTCCCTTTTTTTTGGAATTAAACAAAACTTTCCATGGACTCTTCAGTCTCAAATGTTAAATCACAAAATATCTCTTTCCCCAAATGAAGCAAGGATCTGATATATTTTGTTCCAAAACCTAAAGGTAACACTAAATTATCCCACATAAAGTATCTGTCTATTATTTCTTCTTTCTTATGTGAACTACAACCTTTTTTTATAAAGTTTACAGTACCTTTCGTTCTTCCAACTGCTTCAGCCTATGATTTGCCAGATTGCATCCTACTTATAATCGTAAGTCTATCCAACTCATGACTTACTTCCTTTCTGTATAACTCACTGTCCATGCTGAAAGCCTTTTCCGTCATATTCAACCACAAAATCTCAGACTCTTCTCCAAGATCACCTTTGTTCAATAAATCAACAAGTTTGTCATCAATCAAACCTCCAGAAAAATTTTCAGTTACCACACCCTCTTCAAAATTCTGAGGTTTAAAGTCAGCTAGATAATGGCTATTTGTACTATCCACTCGCTTTAACAGTTTCCTGTACAACTGACAGAACCACACTGCTATCTGTAAGATTGCAACTCTCCTCTCCCTCCATTACTGCACATCTTCTTCTAACTGATTCCTCATCATGAACAGAAGCAGAAAGTGCAGCAGCAAAATCATTCACCCTCACAATCAAAAATGTAGAGTCAATTCACAGATTCCCTGGCTAAATTTCCTCTAGTAGTACAAATATCACTTTGGGTCTCCTAACCTGGTCAACAAAAGGATAAATAAACAATATATCGCAAAATATGTGTCAAGCTTTTGTTAAATCATTTATAACTAAATAATATTAAACATATCAGGCACAAATGTCAAATATGTGATAACATTGTTAAGTACACTGGGCATGTTCTAACCAGTTATGGGATGCTCCCACATCCTCAAATAAAAGATCAGTAGTTCAAATTCAAAGACTTAGTGACAATAATTCCTGTGATTTTTCATCATGATATGGTACTTGTCAAAATTTATTCCAAGTTCATCAGATACAGCAATGCCACTGAAGTACCTCTTAGAGAAGAATGCCATGTGGCATTGGAACTAGCTGCAAGTGAGAAGCATTTTCTCCTTAGGACAGTAGTGACTGATATTTAGACACTGCATTTTTATAATGTAACAAAACCTTGGGTGTTGCAAGCTGATGGCATAAAATCTGATACTGGAACAAAGAACAAGAGAATTGACCAGCAGTATACAGATTAGCCACGGCAGATGCTGAGGCACACTGTGTACAGCTTGAAAGAGTTACCACTTATTGTGTGCAGCTGTGAAAAAAATCTACGAATATATTTGTGGCAGACAGTTTGCTCTAGCATCTGATCACACTCCACTACAGAGAACTTCTCTTACATTACTGCATAAAGCACCTTTAAAGTGATACAGAATCTTATTATCATGCCAGTAGTGCAGCTTAATATCTGTGTATAAATCAGGCAAGGAAAACCATATTACAGATTCGTTGTCCATAGAATAATTCAAAGAACAAAATGAAAAGCTTTTTCATTATGATAAGGAAGTTATTTTTCTAGTCCTGTCCTTACCTATGAGTGTAGACAATGTTTTCTGAATCCTTTCATTGTACTGAGAATGATATACAGCCCAGATAATTGAAAAATAAGATACTGGCAGCATGGCCAAATGATGATAAACAATCCACTGCCAGTACAAGTATAACACAGTTATGATGACAAAATTCGTGAATCATAGGGAATGATGTTCAAATCCAGTAAACTTATTGTACCAAATCAGCTACATAGGCTCATGATAGACAGAAACTGATAAATGTAAAGAGTATGTGCATGGCATTATATATTGGTCAAGAATGTCCTTTTGGTTTTTAATAATGGTCCTGTCCATCCAGTCTCTAGGCTATTAATCTGTCAGGATCTTACAAACCATAGCCTTACATTCCTATGGTACTTTTTTGGTTCTTATGTTTTATGTATGTTACCCCGAAGCTGACAGAACAAGGATATGTGGGATGTGTGGGCACATTATCCTGGTGTTGCTATCCATTATGGACAAGGGTGCTAAACTAGGGGAGTTGCAACACTATAAACAGCATCTCCCATTCACAGAGTTTACTAGAAAAACATTGATTGGAAGTAGATTAGCATGCCTTTATTCTGCATCACACGCACTCACACACACACACACACACACACACACACACACACACACACACACACACACACACACAAAGACCACATTCACACCTACAGAAAATTTAAAGTGGTCAAGCCACCTGCAGCATGCCTTTAGGATGTGGGAGAAAAACATTAAACATCTGTGACATATACCAAAAAACTAGTCCAACGTTACAGTTATATCAAATGAACTTCCAGATTGATCATGGACTAAATCTGCTTCAGAGTTGTTTCTGTTCAATGGCAGCTGGTTTGTCACATGCTTTGATTTTTAATCTAAACATCCTGAGGTCATGAAGTTAAAATATACCTCTTCTCAAACTGCCAAAAGACTGGTGAACTCAGTTTTTACTCAACATGATATTTCTGACATACTCATCACAGATAAAGATGCATGGGCTGTCATTCAAGAATTCTGAGTTTATTCACCACCGTGGGAATTTCAGCACATTTACCAAGGTATCCGCAGTCGAATCATTGGTAAAATGATCTAATCAGTGAATAGTATCATGAACATATACATTGCCAACACAAAGCACGAAAACAGAAACATTCCCTTCAACCCATGAGTCTTTCATCTTCGCAGGGAGAAGAATGAGAGCAAACGTTATCGGCATCTTTTGTTCTACATCAATCAGAATAAATTACAAATGTTTAATCTACATGGCAAGCTGTTCAGCAGAAACACAGCTTGTATTACAACAGGTCAGCAAAGACATTATCAATATCCAGACTGCTAGAGAGTCTGAATTAAACAAACAGTGGGGAAATACTTAAAACAACAGGAAAATAAGTTCAGTGGATACAGCAGTACTCCAAGATTCAATATCATCAAAACAAGAGAAGTTCTAACCCTAAGAAAGAATGGAAACCACATGTGCATGCACCAGGCTGGACTGTTTTCATCTTTGCTGAAGTGACTCAGAATCAATTACATGGCAGTTCAAGGCAGGAAATGTTGCAAGTACCAAACCCAGAGACTGGCTACAATGTGTGACTGACACAGGTATCCTGATAATGAGGCGTACCAGCCATTTCCTCAGTTACCAAACCTGATGATGACAATTTACAGGATGATAACCAAGTATTAGATGTGGTCTTAGAACCAACTATGACCACTACATTATTTACTAGATTTTAAACTGTCTGGATATGGTACAGCTAGTAGAAAAACAGCCAAATGGAATGAGTATGCTACATGTTGTGTTAGTAATATTGATGTTATTAAACAACAGTGCATGTTTCAAATGCATTTACATTTTTAGAAATGCATTTGCTGCAAAAGAAATGCTGCATATAAATGATGTGCCTAGTCTATAATGCAGCCTAGTAGAACCATCCTCTCCCTCTCTCTTTCTCTCTGTCTCATTGTATCTATAGATAGATAGATAGATAGATAGTACTTAAAAATGTGAGTTGTATATTACTTTATCGAAAACTGAAGTCTGCAAACGCCTGTTCGCCGACCAATAAACAGCAAACTGTCATTACGCAAATGGCCACTACAGCAAAGTTTTTCCTAGGGGAAAAATCGCTTGGCCATTGTCGTGGATTTGCCTTTTTCTCCACTGTAGTGCAATCTCAGAGTTGGTATATTTAGTTAGGGTGTGGGGGGCACAGCCCCCCACATTGGGGATGGGGGGGTGAAGCCCCCAACTTTGACAGGTTTTAAATACTGTCTCATTTCTGGTTGGCCAAGTGATTTTTTTCCCCTAGCAAAAAATGTGCTGTAGTGGCCATTCGCAGAAATGACCATTCTCTGTTTAGTGGTCAGTGAACAGGCATTCGCTGACTTGGATTTTGATGCCATAATATTGACCCGATCTGGTGCCCCCCAATTTAAAATGAGGAGAGAAAAGCTTTTATATCCATTTAAACTGCAGCAAACTGATTACTACAAATATTTGAAGTAAGCAGGTAGTAGACTTTATGCCACATACACAGAGCACTACAATGATTTAGTTCTGACTGCAAATGCAAAGTCAACATTCATTTCTGAACACAAATGATGTACTGAAGACAGAGAGCACTATATCACTTCAGTTTTTACTGCAAATGCACTACCTATATTCAGTACTACTGGTAATGCAATGAACATTAATTAGAATCTGTGTTCAGTGTACTATCAGTATTAAATGATGATCAGAATCTGCCAATCTCCCCCTTAACACTTTGCCCCTTTGTCAGCTGCCCCTTTAACCTTGCTCTAGCTACACCTCTAGTAACCTTAAAATCCTGTAAGAGTAGTGCATACAGCATATCACATGACTCAGTTCTGCTTAGGCAGTTGCTGCAATGACACTAAAAGTTCTGGTTTCTTACCTACAAGTTCCTGTATGTAAGTATGTTTATATATTAGCAGTTGATCCCTACAGGGTATTACTGATTGCACAAGTAAGCAACACTATAGTGTTTTCCTGTTGCCAAACGGTACAGGTATGGAATAATGCCCCTACAGACACACACACACACACACACACACACACACACACACACACACACACACACACACACACACACACATACCTGCCCAGCTCAGGACTTGTCCACTTGTCTGTAATGTGCTGTCATATGTCTTATAAAAGCATATGTCTGCCCGTGCATTTGACTTTTTGCTGCTACATGAAGCATGTACTGCTCTCACATTTGACTACATTTAGGAGAAATATTATGTTAAACAGTTTAGCAGTAACAGGGTGTAGTTCACAGAATTTGCTATCAGTCTTGATTAAAAGGATTTCTTAGAGGCTGGGGAGGAAGTTTACAATTAGTATATGTACTCTAATAGAAATTATACAAATGCTTACAATATGTCAGCTTACCTGCACTGCGTTACTTTGTAATTGCTCAAATATAGTAATGAAAAAGTTTGGATACCCCATCATCTGTGTTGTCTTTGGCCATTTTTGTATTCTCATTCATTTTTTTGTAATCCATTTGAAATGCAGTGAACAATGACAAAGCAGAGCCAGTTATTATAAATATTACTGCACGTTTGTCCTTTGGACATATTTCATGGCTGAGAAGGGTCCCTGAGCATTAGCCCACATAAAAAGTCAACCAGCATTACATTAGTTAATTAAAGGATGTGGCATTCTGGATTTATCATGGCTTTTTCTTTTGTTTCCTGATTTTAAGTATGTATGTAGCAGAAAAAGACAAGAGTAATATGCTAGAAACAAAGCTGAATATAATGGACTGCAGCCCACATCACGCCACTGTGACAGGATTAGATTTATAATTAACAGAACAGTCTGTTCTCTGAGCATCTGACTTCTGCAATTCATAAAATAGTGCAGGACATTTGATTGAAAAACACAGCCAGGGGCACATTGTAAAAAATGAAGTAGAAATAGTCTGTGGAAAGTTTCTGAAGGATTACTAAAGCTAGATAGTTTGTGCTGATAATTTAGTCTGAGCTACACAATAGGAAATAATTAAAATTCAGAGCTAATTTTTTACTTGGTAGTTTGTCCTTCAAAATATGCACACAAATGCACATGTGCATGTATATATGCACGCAGACACCCCCACCCATACACACACACGCACATATATATGTATTGTTTTCATGAGACACATAAGCATACAGTGTCCTTATTTTGAAATGCAGTTTGCTCAAAACACTTCTAAAGTAAAGCAGAAGAGATTAGGCAGGTCAATGCAGGTTCCTATGGGTCTTTGTAAAAGTAAAGGGGCTGATGCAGCCTAGGGCACAGGGATACGAGAATGGAAAGGTACAGTGATACACAAGACAGAAGGGAGGCATTAGAACAGAAGGCGTGTAAAGTGTTTTCTACAGACTTTTTATTAAAAGCGGATGTTTATAGGGTTAAGGGTTATGTCCTGCACTGTAACAGAATCAACCAGTATGCTGCTACTGAAGAGGAGGTGGATTGGGATGGGGAACCCATTTAAGTTTAGGCTGATTTCCTTATGAAATTCAGAGATAAAGAATTTTTTCTGGATACTGACGACCTAAAGCATTTTGGTTGGTGAAACTGGGTTTGTCCAAGCGGGTTTTGTTTAAGGCAAATCAGTTAAGCAGATCAGTAAAATAATCACAAGCATTGCAGCTGCAAACATTATATACATGGAGAGACATGACAGGATGACTAGGAGAATAGAGATTGTTATGGTACGTGTTATAATTTTAGTGCTGTATCTTACCAGGCATGTGATAACAACACTAAAAGTCAGCTAGTGAAAAAGCTACAAAATCCTGTTATGGATCCACATGGGAAGGAGAGGGGTTTGGGATTATAACATGGATGACATGGAGCAGGAAATAGCTGAGCGAATTGGGATATACCCTTCTTTCAATATACTCAGCAACAGTGAAGATCACACAGAGAATTCAGGGGTAATAGAAACAGGAGTTTCAGTGGGCTTAATGAAAAAACTAAATACTGAGAGAGGGTCAGGGGCATATGATTCAAATAGAGAAATAGATAGAAAAGAAGGTAAGTGGCCATGCTTTATTTTGGAGGAAGGAAAGTTCTGTGTATGGGGGAGAGACACTCAGTGTAAGCGGTAGAGAGAATAAATAAATAAATGGCAATTGAAAATGATTATGCAGTGGAAATATTTATGGTGGGATAGACATAAGGTAGAATTTAAGACCTTCAGTGAAGTGGCTGCGGTGGTAGTGCTGCGGTAGCGCTGTCGCCTGACAGTAAGACGTTGTCCCATTTGATTCTCAGCTAGAGCGTCTTCTGTCTGGAGATATGCGTGAATGGGCGTACCTTAGTTGAAGGTTGTGCATCAGGGCTGGCAACTCGGCACATAAAAATCTACTGCCAATCATTAGCGGACCGGAGTTCCGCTGTGGCGACCCCTAACCGGGAAAAGCCGAAAGACAAAACAAGTGAAGTGGATAAGAAAGTATACGTAGGTAGCAGAAGTAGAAAAAGCTCAAGAAAGTTATAGGAAGATAAGTGGACAAGTTAGAGGCTTGAATAGGTGCAGGTCTTAGAAGGTACTTAGGAAGGAGACTTAAATAGTACAAAAGAAAGGTAGAAGCTGCTACATGGAATATGCTAGTTACATCTCATGCCTTTACTGTTCCAGTTCCAGACCTCTTCTTTGAAGAAGACAGAAAGTATTTCTATAAAGTTGCCCATAATGCATGGTTTTTGGTAAATGCATGTACATCAAAACAAAAAGAATTAGATGGACTATGCAGTCATTTTCTCTCATTGGTTACTTATGGTTCTATATTTCAAGCATTCTTTCTTGAAGGCAGGAATTATCCCAAACATGCCTTGTTTTACAATAAACTTAAAAGCAGAATATTGTTATTAACTTTAAAATCTTATTAGCTGCGTCCTAAAAACGTGATTACATTTCATTATGCTAATAATCGGATATCAGTCTCATTTTAATATATTTGACTCTCTCTCTCTCTCTCTCTCTCTCTCTCTCTCTCTTTCTCTTTGGACCATTTACATAAAAGTGTAATTTCTGCAAGTTATGCAGTCATCTGGCCAAAAAAAGCCTAATGACTTTTTAGCTGTCTTCCTAAAAGTAAAGTCTTTATCCTCCTTCTGTAAGTGCAGGTGCTATTTGAAAAGAGAGAGAGAAAGTGAGAGATGTATCATGTATCCATAAGATTATGAGCATGTGTACCAGTCAATCAAGTTTGTTGCCAAGGCTTTTAGCACTTGAAATTATGAAATGTAAATCTTACAAAATATTATTCTATTTTTTTTTGCAAATATGCTTCTTTACTCCAGACTGGCTCCGTGGCATAGAGGGATGGAGTTCTACCTACGTCCCAGACTACCACGGTTTCAATAGTAGTTCAAGTGCTAAACACAACAATCTAAAAGGGAAGGGAGAGAGCAGTCAATACTTGAGGTTTTGGCATGAGCAATTACTGCATAAAAAATGTCTCCATTAAGTCATACCATAGTAAAAAAAAGGTTCAGGATAGACAAGAGTCAGTCTTATACAGAAAAATTACATTTGAACTCACAAAGCTTAGTTCTTGTACTTATGAAGCCCAAGCATCCTAAAATGTTTTTCATTTGTTACTGTAAAACAAACCTATTTTTTACTCCAATTTGGCTCTATAGCATACAGGGCCAAAGCCCTAAGCCGCAGACCACTTAAATCTGATTCATAGGTTCAAAGGAAGTGCTAAGCAATCAGTGTACAAACCATTACAAGCCTAGCCAATAAGCCATATTCAAATGGTCTCACCAACTTCAAGGAGGGCAATTCAGGACAGACTAGGAGAATTTAAAGCTGACCATCCAATTACCTAGATTTAACTTGAAGGTGGCAATGGTGATAATCTCTGTAATCTGTAAAGGAAGGTTATTCCAGAGATGGTACCAATGGGAGTTTATGATGGTACCATATTTATAGTCATCTGCAAACTTGGGTCAGCTATAAACCCTTATAGTAGCATTGATGTCTGAGAAGTAAATGTCAAAGAGAGGTGGCCCAAGGACTGAACCCTACTGTATACCACAAGTGACAAGTCTTTTGAACGAGGACGAGCATCTCACCCTGACTTTTTGGGGTAGCATTTTTGAGCCAGTTTGCTATCCAGTAAGTTACCTAGGAATTAACATTTAGCTGGGATAGTTTACCTATAATACCTGACTGTGGGATGGTATGGCAAGCCTTTGAAAAGTCTAGATATGTGATGGGAACTTATTTGCCCTCATCCATTGCATTAGTAACCTTCTTGAAGAAGTCAGCCAGGCTAAATAGGTGAGATTTGCTCTGGACAAATCCAAACTGGCCTGGTCAGCTATATCCTTATTTTTAATTCCATAATGATCCTTTCCATAATCTAACAGATGAGGCTGCTCAGACTAATGGAAATATAATTTTCCAGGTCCATTAATACCCCACCTATTTACAAGAGGATGGCAGATACTGTCCTCCATTCTTCCAGCACAAAGCCTGTTTGAATAGTCTATGTAAGGGGTCTGACAGACCCTGTTTCAGGCTGGGCTATAAGTAACCCAGTATGTTAGCTGGTACCATAGAAGTAGGGTTCTTAGTCTTAGATAGTGAATTAAGGACTGGTTCATGGGAGATTGGAAGGGGTGTACATGTGGGAATGTGGGAAGTGTGACGTTAGAACTAAATGAATACACTGCTAGACTGGCTATGTCCCATGGGTCCAAGTAAATTATATCATTTTCTTTTAGCTCTGTGTAGTGTTGGGCATTATTTCTAAGGTTTCTTATATAGTTAAAGAAGGCTTTGTGGTTGTCCTTTGCTTTGGTGGCTATGTTTACCTCATATCCAGCTTTGATTGATTTGATCAGTGTCTGGAGTTCACTGCAAGAGCTTTTTTGCGTCTTGAGAGTTACTTTTATTTTTATTTGCAATGATTTTCTTTTTATTATAGAGCCTGTTTATATTTGGGATCACCCATATGGGTTTATTTTTGAATATGACATTTTATTTACCTTGGTGGGAAACAGATGCAGCTATGCAGCTATTCATATGTGCACATAATTTTGTAATAAAAGATTCCACATAAAGCAGTGGGGTCATTGATTTGGACGGTGATGTTCAATTTATCCAGGTCATCCCTCAGTTTTTTTAGCCTTGGCATAATCTCTGAATATTACAATATTGGAGGATACTTCTGACTTCAGTCTTAAGATGAATGTGACTGATCTGTAGTCCAATTTGACCAGGGAGTTAAAATTGATAGAGAGCAGGGCTGTCCCATACAGGTGAGGAACAAGTGCAGTATGTTATTGCCCCTAGTTAGGGTACAGACTAACTAGTCCAGAAAGTTTGAACTTATAAAGTTCAGAAATCTCTGGTCATACATGTTACAGAATGTATATATCTTCTAGTTAGAGGGGTAGTTAAAGTTTACTGGGAGTATGGTATTTGACTTAATGCACAGGTACAACATACTAGTTAGGGACGAGTCATGAACTTAGGAGGACTTGGGAGGGATCTTATAGTTAGCCATGATATAATAAGGGGTCTTGTTAATGGTAAGCTGGATGTAGAGGAGCTACAGATCATTTTATCTTGTTTAATTAGTTGTAAGGTGAGGTTTCTTTTTAACAGATATGGAGACAGTGCTGCCTTTAGTGCCTACATCTAGTGAAGTGAGCCTGAATGTGTGGTAGAAGTTGAAACCCTGAACTGATGGGATACTATCAATGGTCTTGATCCAGGTCTCTGTGGTAATGCAGAGTGATTATAGGGAGGGGAGATTTTTGTTAAAGTTCCTAGCATTTGAGTAGCAATACCAGTTCTTTTTTTTTCTTTTTTTAATGTTGGAAACTTTAAAGAGTGACATTTCCTAAAATTGTGTTTGTATAAATGTGTATGTATGTGTGTGTGTATATGTGTATATATATATATATATATATATATATATATATATATATATATATATATGTGTGTGTGGGTTCCATACACTAGATCGAATTTTCACTAATTCGAAATAGTGCATGGAATGCTCACTGCAGCGAAAGTGCACTTAATCAAAAGTGCACTTACGCAAAGTTCAGTACAACAAACGGGTGTTGTACTGAACTTCCATGCAGTACACACGGACGTTAGGGTTAGGGCACGGGTCATAGTAAGGGGATAGTCCTAACCCTAAGGTCCGTGACGACTGCAGCACAGTGAAGGACATAGCAATGTCCTCCACTATGGTGCGATAGTCATGAACCTTAGGGTTAGGACATGGATTAGGGTAAGGGGATAGCTTTACTAACTATCCCCTTACCCTACCCCGTGCCCTAACCCTAAGGTCCATGGTTATTGCACCATAGTAGGGGACATAGCTTGTTTTTTATATCCTCCACTGTGCTGTGGTGTTTTTGGTGAAGTGCACGTACGCAAAAGTTCACTTTCGTTAAAGTGAACTTTCGCAGAAGTGAGGCTTCCTGTTACAAGTTCGAAGTAGTGAACTTTCGTTCTTGTAATAGGAATCCATATATATATATATATATATATATATATATATATATATATATATATATATATATATATATACACACACACACACACACACACACACACACACACACACGGATCTACTTTGAAACTTCGAAAGCCCAGATAACCGAACTGCATTTTCGTGAGATGAAAATCGCAAAACATTACATACCCAAATAACAATTTTTTTCCAGAGTAGGTAAACACTTGCCCAAACTTCAACAAAACACATGCAGGAGTAAATAAAACCCCTGATGCCCCCCACCCCCAACTATATATACCAACTGCAGGATCGCACTACAGCTGAGAAAAGGGTATGTTGGCCAAGTCTTCACTTGCCCTGGGGAAAAATCACCATTCGGGTATATAATGTTTTGCGATTTCCGTCGCGCAAAAATGCAGTTCGGTTGTTATCTGGGCTTTCAACATTTCAAAGGGGATCCATATATATATATATATATATATATATATATATATATATATATATATATATATATATATATATATAGATAGACAGATATATATAGATATTCAGATATATATATATATATATATATATATATATATATATATATATATATCCCCCCTTGAATGACACCAAAAGCTAAGCCAATTGCTGAAGTCAATAGTCTTTTGTTCCTGTGTAGAAATTGGGTAAAAGGGGGTTTATGATTATGATGATGATGATCAATAAACTTTTGTTCATATTGCAACATCATTCTTGATGATGGTAGATTGCTGCTCAAGGTTTTGGTCATACCTGCCTTGGACACATATTCGGAGAGCTCCATCAGGGAGGTTATTTTTACCCAAGTGTAGTATGACTGTGTCAGATGTGTTTTTGTGGTGCAAGGACTTAAGTGCCAGAGAAATGTGGCAAATCCTGGCACCTGACAGGCAACTGATTGTGACTCTGTCATTGCACAGCCTGGTGATGGGTGCATCTGTGTATCTCAAAACAGAATCGCCTATGACTAGAATATTCGATTGTGCAGAGGCTTGTATTATACGCTTTTGAACTGAGACACTGTGAGTTTTAGATGTATGTTTCAATGTGGGTGCTTCTTGTGTTGTGTATATTTCTGAGGTTGCTGAGGATACCTGTTTCATAGGTTACATTAAACTCTTTTTAATAAAATCAGGAGTCATTAAAACAGGTAATTAAATACTTTGTCAGCTTCAAGAGACCATTGCATCCTGACAGAAATTTCCTTCTTGGGGGGGGGGGGATTGATTCATGATTATTCATAAAAGGATTATTCTTAAATCAACAAATGCACAAACACAAATCGCTGAAAACCACTGTCAGTGAACATATTTTCAAGAATTGTTTTGCAGGGGGGGCAAACCCCTCTGCATGCCCCCCCCATGTGCAGGGAAAACCCCCACACCCCCTCCCACACTTATATGTACCAACTTCAAAGCCAGACAACAGTGGAGATAGTGCAACACCTTAAGTCTGCTACAAGTGCGATTTAACGATAACTCTATCATGTTACCTTCTACCAAGGAATAATCCTTTGATGAATAATCGTGTCCCTGTCTAAGGACAGGCACCACCTAACTAATGTATGCTTATGCTAACCTTGCTCTTGCCCCATTCCAAACCCCAGGCCTACACTTTACCTCAGAAAAAACTTTTCCATAGCACTACCAGTACACAAGACACCCAACTAGACATTACACACAGCAGCATATATACAGAATACTAAATCACTGGAACCACTAAAAAAGACTGTAGCAGTATAAAAGAAAGACCAACCAGTAATCCAAAACAGGTTTATTCAAACTCTGACATCTCGGCCGAAGCCTTCAAGGAGTAAAACAAAATACAAACCACTTGCCTTAAATATAAAATACTTCACACTCAATTCAATATTTAAATAAGCATTTTCCAATTACACTCCTCATTTAACCTCTTAAGGGACAGAGTATCAAATTTTAAAATATAAATAGACTCTTTAAATAACAATTATTTCTTTATATATGTCATACTGAATTTAGAAACCTTTGTTTTCTCCAAAATAGTCCCCCAGATTCTCTATGCCTTGCACGGCGTGCAAGATCGGTGCAGGAGCTCTAGCAGGCAATATGTCTGCCGTGCGATCCAGGAACAGCCTGCAGGGGCGTGCACGAGCGCTCCTGCACTAGTCCTGCATGGACTAAGCCCCTGTATGCAAATCACCCCATTTGCATGAGAAATCTATGGAAATTAGGTGATTTTGTGATCCAGGAAGCTTGCAACCGGCAGTGCAGGACTAGTGCAATCTGCAGAAATGTACTCGGTTAGTAACTGAGTACATTTCTGCAAACTCCAAAACGGAGCTGTGACAGCTCCAAATAAAGGCTGCATATCAGTTAGTAAGCATGCCAATGGCCAAGTATAAGGCCATTGGCATTGCAAACATGCTAAAACATAAAAAAATCAACTTTTTTTTTTTTTTTAGCCGATCTCGGCTGTTTAAGCGTAGAGCAGTGGCGCGCCAATGGGATCGGGGGGGAAAATAACAAAATAAACCTAAATCAAGCATTCTAACTAGAATCACAATTCTGCCATGCAAGTCAATGGCAGGCAGAAGACAACAGGGCCAGTGAGTAGTGGTTGCTAAGGGGGGAGGCTCAGTGTGAGATATGTAACTATGCTTTAGCAGGCAATCCTATGCAAATGAGGGGAATGATAGTGAATCCCAGTTTTTCCCAGCATGTGAAGCAGGTCCCAACAGTGTAAGAGTAGTAATAGCTTGGTGCAAGCCTAGGAGTTAGGTGACATCATGAGGGTGTGTGTCAGGCATACTGTAAGCGGACTGGAGCCCTGTGGCTTGGGTTTGCTCCTAGCTTAGCACAGCTAAGCAAGGGGGTGTGTCTGAATCTGCCTAGCACTCTTTACATTGCCTAAGTGGGTGTGCTGCACACCAGGTTTTAAAGGAAGAAAAAGAAAGTTAAACCAGGAAATAGCAGCACTGTGCACATTTGAGCACTCTGTTTGTGCGGCATGCTCCCGGACTTAAACAGGAAGGCAATGGGAAAGGAAAACAGTAGTAGGAAGGTAATCAAGGGGAACTAGCATAGCTGGCAGGTGAAACATATCAGAATCAGCCAATTACACAGGCAGCAGATCAGCTCAGCCCAGAACACTACTATAAACTATGCAAAGACCTTCCCCTCTGGTTTTTCCCACACTCTACACCACCGGTGTATACAAGCGGGGAAATTTTAACAAACAAACCTACAAAATGAGAGGGGCTGCAGCAGGCAACATAGAACAACATGTGCAAGAGGCTGAGGGTGGTGAGGATGTGAATGCTGCTGATCAACCTGCAGTGAGGAGATGGAGAAGGGTGTACAGACCCAGGGTAACCTACCAGGGGCTACATGAGCTGGAGATAGTGGAGAGCTATAGGGTGGACAGAGACCTCCTACAGCAAATTGTTGACCTGTGCCAGCCACACCTAACACACCAAACTGACCGAGGGGAACCCATCCCAGTGGATACCAAGGTATGTGTAGGCCTAGGAATACTAGCCACAGGTACCTCGCAAAGCTCAACTGGGGATATCATGGGGATCTCACAGGCATCAGCATCCAGAATATTCCACCATTTCCTGGAAGCCATGTCAGCACATGCCAGTGAGCACGTATATTTCCCCAACACTCGTAAGGTGTTGGCCAGCAACATGCATGTCTTCATCCAAATACCAGAATGCCCTGAGGTAGTGGGTGCTATAGACTGCATGCACATACGCATCAAAGCACCACCCAGTGATCAGGGCAGGGCCTACATCAACTGCAGGGGCATCCCCTCCATCAACTGTCAGGTCGTCTGTGATGCCCAGGGCATTATAATGAATGTGTGTGCTGGCTGTCCTGGAAGCTATCATGATTCCCACATATGGCATCTGATGCAGCTGTACCAGAGATTTGCCAATGGGGACATCCCCTACAGTCACCTAGTGGGGGATGCTGGTTACACACTGGAGCCGTGGCTGATGACACCCATCAGAAATGCACACACACCTGAACAAGAACACCATAATGAGGCACACGCACAGACCAGAATTATAATAGAGCATGTGTTTGGGATGCTCAAGTAACAGTTCCAGTGTCTGTACACATCCGGTGGAGCCTTGCAGTACTCACCAGCTACATGTACCCAAATTGTTATGCTATGTGCCATGCTACACAATATGATCCTGTGGAAACAGCTGCAGCAGGAACAGCATGGGGCAGGCCCACACAGCCCCCCACCAATGCCAAGGCCTGCACAGGCACAGAGTGACTCAGAGGAGGAACAACCTGAGCCTGCCCCAGTAGGCAGATGGAGGCATGCCCAGTATGCCGAGGCTTGCGGCAAAGAGACAACTCATAGCACATACACTCACACAGTAGGGACCCAGGGAATGACATGTCTCTCTGACTCACACATACAGTAAAAGGGATGCCAAACATGACTCTACCTGTTCTCAACCATGTATAGGGAGTGTACTATGTGCATCCGACACAGGCAGCCCTCCAGCACCATCCGCAATTCTGGCACACCCTCAAGGTAAGTCAATCAACCTACCAATTGCTAAATGGAGTAGAATGTGTCGTCACCTGTATCTATGGTATGGATGTGAGCATGCAAGGGAATTGGGTGGCTGAATGTTATGGCAGCAGAACATAGACACCCATAGTGGCACCATGACATCTGTAACACATACTGGAGTCACCACAGTAGCCAGTACAACACAGGGTGACAAAACCCACTGCAGGAAATGTGCTGGTCGACATGTGTGTCCATATGACTCACACATGCCAGTCAGGGCAGTTCCTATACACAACAACAGTCTTAGCCAGCAGGACAGGTGTAGACAAACCCAAACAGAGCCTGTGCTATGGTCCCTGAATGATGGCTATGAGTAACTTCCCCACCAGGCCTACAAAGACAGACTACAGTAGGTCAGGCAGTGTGATGTTAGTTCTGAAGGGTAGGAAGTCAGACACTAATATGTAGGGCAACCAAAGCTAAGATCTGTAGTACACTGGTATGCCTCTAGTCAGCATGATAGGTAAGAATACAGAATAAAATGGAGTAACTGACATACCAATACAGTCATAGCAAATGTGTGCAAGTTTCAGGTGTGCCCCCACCCATCCTACGTAGTAATGTAATAACAGTCGGTTGTGCCCCCCCAATCCTGTGCAGAAATGTAGAAAGAGACAGGTGTGCCCCCCCATCCTATGTAGTAATGTAATAACAGTCAGGTGTGCCTCCCCAATCCTGTGTAGAAACATAGAAATTGTCAGGTGTGCCCCCCATCCTACGTAGTAATATAATAACAATCAGGTGTGCCCCCCAATCCTGTGTAGAAATGTAGAAATAGTCAGGTGAGCCCCCCCATCATGTGCAGAAATGCAGTAATAGTCAATGCCAAATGCTCGACGGACATCATGCAGGAACAGCATGCTATCTGTAGGTGTACAACACAAAGGTCAACACTGCAGTACAAACTACCTGGACTCGATCCACACATTAAATACAGATGGGCATACTGGGCATGTTCACACACTTAAACACATGAAGGCCATGTCTGCAAACACAAGTGGACCAGACATATCTGGCAGTCGCAGTTGTTAGTGTAGACACTCATCAGTATGCACCACTCATGCCTTGCACACAAAGTGGATAGGAATACAAACATATATGTAAGGACAACACACAATAATAAGCCAAAGGTAGACATACATAGATGTGTGGAAGAGGGTGACTGTGACAAGGAGCCATCCAGGCCTGTCCCACCCAGCACACAGCCAAAGGCCCTCAACCACATGAGGTTCAGATGTCACTCACTGCAGATCCTAGCCAACAGTATCTGTCAGCATTACAGACTATGTGGTGCACGTGCTAGCTGTGCAACATGACTGTACAAGGAAGTAGTCATCTAGCAGCTGTATACACGTACCTGTGAAATATGACCCTGTATGTGTCCGCATGTAGCGTGTCAACCTCTAGATGAATGGGTTATGGCCCATGCACACACACTGCCCTCCCCACAGCCCTACTATGATAAGCCTGCTGAGGTCATCCACTGTGAAATACACCTTTGAGAGAGTTGTAGCTCAGTAATCTCCATGGTGTGTCCCAGAACTGTGTACTGCTGCAGTGTGAAAAACTAGTTAGGTAGGAGTTCCAATCCCAGACATGGCAACTGTGTGTGTGTTTGTGTGTGTGTGTGTGTGTGTCTGTCTGTCTCTGTCAGTGTAGAGAGCAATGCTTTTTAGGGTAGTCACACTCCCTACAATTGAAATGCTCTACTTTGGTAAGGCTGCTGATGTCATCCACCTAGAAATACATCTCTGGGAAGGTAGCAGCCCAGTAATCTCCATAGCGCATGCCATAACTGCGTACTGCTGTAGTGTGATAAATTAGTTAGATAGGAGTTCTAATCCCAGACTTGGCAAGTCTGTGTGTGTGTTTGCGTGTGTCTGTCTGTGTAGAGAGCAATGCTTTTTAGAGTAGTCACACTACATACAATTCGAATGCTCTACTTTGGTAAAGCTGCTGATGTCATCCACCTAGAAATACACCTCTGGGAAGGCTGTAGCCCAGTAATCTCCGTAGCGCATGCCATAACTGCATACTGCTGTAGTGTGAAACAGAACTCTAGAAGGGTTCTATTCCCACCCATAGCAGTTCTGGATGTTATGTGTGGGTTTCAATGTCTGTGTAAGGAACAATGCATTTTAGGCTAGTCACACTCAGTACATTTCAGATGTCCTACTTTGACAATCCTGCTGATGTCATTCACTGTGAAATACACCTTTGCAGAAGGAGTTCTCCAGTAATTCTCATGGTTCATCCTATAAAAGCTTCATGCTGGAGTATAATATAGACCTCTGTTAGGGGTTCTATACCGGCACATGTCGGTTGTGGATGTTTTTTGTGTGTCTCAATGTCTGTGTAGGGAGCAGTGCATTGTAGCCTAGCCACACTCAGTACAATTTGAATGCCCTACTTTGGCAATCCTGCTGATGTCATCCAATGTGAAATAAACCTTTGGGGAAGGAGTTCTCCAGTAATCCCCGTGGTGCATCCTATAACAGCTGCATGTTGTAGTGTGATATAGACCTCTGTTAGGGATTCTATACCCATACATGTCACATGTGGATGTTTTGTGTGTGTTTCAATGTCTGTGTAGGGAGCAGTGCATTGTAGCCTAGCCACACTCAGTACAATTCGAATGTCCTACTTTGGCAATCCTGCTGATGTCATCCAATGTGAAATACACCTTTGGGGAAGGAGTACTCCAGTAATCTCCATGGCACGTACTATAACTGTGTACTGCTGTAGTGTAATAAACTAGTTAGGTAGGAGTTCTAATCCCAGACATGATGTATGTGTGTGTGTGTGTGTGTGTGTGTGTGTGTGTGTGTGTGTGTGTGTGTGTGTGTGTGTGTGTGTAACTTGTATCCTGTGTGGAGGTGGGTGTGAGTATCTAACAACTTGGCCCAATGTGGAGTGGGTTTTGCAAATTTCTTATATGGTGGCCCTAGTATATATCACAATGTCCACCATACAGGGATAACAGATGTGAAATAGCCGAGAGGCTGGGGTGCAGATCCATACCTATACATGTGAAATCAAGGCCAGGCAAACAAAGTTAGCAACCCTAGTACTAGCCAGAGAACACTTTCAACTCATGTCTCATACACACACACACACACACACACACACACTTGCCTAGGCAACAGCCACTATGTTGGTAGTACACCGTATATTGTCCACTGATAGTAACTATGGAGTGACTGCAGTGGCCTACAAAGAGCATGGCACTCTGTCCATCTGTCCAATAGGCACGCATATGCAGACAGTGCACCTTCCCCATGTTCCCCACTGGACACCTGCAACACCTGTGGTGCCATCAAATGTGACCCACAAAGGACATACCATGCCTGAAAACATGCCTTGTATGGACAGATGCCACTGCCACTATCACCAGGGAATGCCGTTAGCATGCTATCAATGTAGGTGCAGGGTAAACCTGCTGTCCAATACCAGTTCCCGCCACATGAGGCCAGGACTGGCACATCTGATGATAATCTGTGTACACAACATGTGCCAGACACCCCAGGTACAGTTCCACATGTCACTGTACATGCATGTGGGAGGTGTGCACATCACAGACACCGTCCATGTCATGGACTAAGGAACACATACATGGCACACAATTCACAGCATTGGCCACATGCAATACTCACCCAGGTGATTGGATGGTGAATACAATATTCACCTGTGTGGGCAAATCCAGAAACTACACCCCTGAGCCACAATGCAGACCATTGTCATGTGGCCTGATGCCAAGGTATACCCATCATCTAGCCCTGTATAGCCGTCTGGCACAGTTGAACACTATACACCAGTGAATCAATGCACCATTGCATGTCAATACTGGCAACTTGTGTATGTGAGTGTGTGTGTGTGTGTGTGTGTGTGTGTGTGTGTGTGTGTGTGTGTGTGTGTGTGTGTGTGTGTGTGTGTGTGTGTGTGTGTGTGTGTGTGTGTGTGTGTGATGTTCACATTCACACTCACTACAACCCCCACTGGCATACTGAAGCATGCTGTCTGATGTCAGACACCTCCCCCTACCCTTTGCCCATATAACCTCTGTATGTCATACCTGCACAGTAATGTGTTGTGGAAATCTCACTAGTGAGGGGTTGTATTCCTGGTCCTGCCAAGTGTGTCAATGTGTGTGCGTCCCTGTGAGAATGTGGCTGTGTTGAAGCTGGCACCTGTTCATGCGGACAGGCACGTGGACTACATCTACCGTATAGCTACCATATCCCTGTTGCAGATGTCACTCACCATCATATATATGTTCTAAGGGCTCCACAAAATGTAACCTATGTGGTGCATCCAGTAACTGCATAGAAATATGATAGCACTACATAGTTATCAGGGGTTTGATACCCTGTGCAGGTAGGTGTGTGACACAAACATGCTTAAGTTTTAGTCTCCCACCCCTCCCTGACTTGTCTTCGCCTCTGTATGCCTCTATGACTCCCTCTCTGGTGGATGTGGAGACCTACACCTGCTTTGCTTAGGCAGCAGCATGTATAATTTAAGTGGTGATCATGATCAGCTGGCCTCTTCACGAATTTCAGCCGTCCCCTAGCTGATTGCATGTGGGACAGCTGTGGTAACATTCCCATAGCCAATTGCATGGAAACACACTCCAATATCTAGGAACATCATGTTGGTGTTGGGCCTTTTCATTCACTATGAGCAGGAACTCAATCTGTTGTTTGGCAAACAGTATCTCACATGGATTGGGGATTTACCTCTAACAACATACACTGTGGAAACAGGGCAACACACAGGAGGGGGATGTGCCTGACCTGACCTGACTACAGACTGTAAGTGCTGCTATACTGCATTTGGAGTAATATTGGTTTAACAGTGTGTGTGTGGATATGGCTGTTCTACATATTTTAATGCCTGCCATGTCAGTTCTATGCTTATGAGGAATCCCCATCTGTAGGTCGTCTGCAGACTGGGCAATGTGGGTGCCTTTGGTTTTATGTGTTACCCACAGAGAATCTATCTGTGAACTGCAGTGTGAGGATTGCAGTCTGTATATGGTGAAAGCTGTGACAGTTACTGACTTCATATCCCTCATAGGACATATGTTGCAACAAACCCTGTTACAACAATAAATGTATGAGGTTATCACAGCAGCATGTCAATATTGGCCCTGTGTATGTGCTTCCAGCCACAACTCTGTTAACCTTTGTACATATGTCATGCATTAAGAGGTGCATATGTGCTGTACACCATAATTAGTGTCATCATATCTGATAACAAGCCAGTGAGATATCAGACTGCTACACATGTTATGTATAGTAGGGGTTATATTTGATGACATAACCTGGACATTCTGTGGTTGTTTGTACAGTACTGAGGTTTGTGTACTTATGGTGAATGTCGACAGTGTGTGTATTGTTAATATGTACTTTGGCCTGTGTACAGACTGTGGTAGATGTCATTATTCTAGGTCCCATCCTATCTGATGTTACATGCTGCTCCACTGTATGTTACCGTATTGGCTTACATGTTTGTAGGGCCATACACACACATGTCCCATACCACAGACAGGCATCAGACCACACTGTGTAGCAGCCCAGTATATGTAGGGTTAGTGTGTGAGTGGCACATTTGAGGATGGTGTTGAACAGATAGTCCATGTACTGTATTATTATGCTAGCTTATCATATGTGGCTGTGGCTGTGTTCACATTGGTTGTGGTTATGCACTTTTACACAGGTGTATCTTACCCTGTGCTGTGACATGCCTGTAGAGCCTGCTATATATGCAAGTACATGTGCATTCCCCCATAGGAGATGTAGGCCAGTGTTGAGCCAGTCTGCCTGTAGCCTGCACAGTGCTTTCTTACATGTCTAGCAGCTTAATGTACTTACCCAGTGAAATGTCATGTCCAGATACATGCCAGATGTATGTCAGTTATGCCTTGTTATGTAACAGTTACATCCTATTTGGTCAACTGAAGTCTTTACCACCTAGTGATTTTGTACAGAGTGTAGATAGAGGCTGCTGAACTATACACCTGCATTACTTACTGTTGATTGTTTGGTATCCTGTGGCCCAGTCTGTCTTTACTAGTGTACAATTTGAAGGGCTTGGCCTGGACAGCAACAGTTGTGAACCTTTCCAGACTACTGTATTAGTATAACTGATTCACAGTTGCATTACTCTGTTTATATGGATGTCAGTGTCTGAACAGCTATATGACATGGCATATAGAACTGTAATAGTACACAAATAAAGGTTTTCCCTTTCTGCAAACCTGTGTGTGGTGTTTTTTCCTATGACCTTTCTGTGGGTATATGTTGCAGGCAATGATTGTCATTTGTATGGGTGGCCCATACAGTGTCCAGTTGTTCAGGTGTTAACTGTAGGCATAGTGGCTATTCCATATTGTGTGCACCTTCTGCATATGTATCTTACTGTACATATCTTTGTGTGTGTATGTGTAGTCATATGTATATCTATATATATATATATATGTATATATATATATATATATATATATATATATATATATATATATATATATATGTATATCTGTATCTGCATATATGTGTCTGTGTATATGTATCCTGGGGATGTTTATGGCTTCCACATTTTACATTTCTTATGGTAGCCAGACTATACTGCATAATATGTTACCAATACCAGCTGACATCATACAGGTGGGATGTAGTACTGTTAACATCTTGTGCCCATGTCGTGTCAGGTCCTGGTTATGGGATCTGCAACACTTGCTAGTGTATTGCAGGACGGACATGCTTGGCTGTGGGGGGGTATACCTATTCGTGCAAGATGTATATTGTTTGGGGCCTCTCAACCCCATTAACGGTGCATGTGGACATATATGTTTTAGTTAATCTACCATTATCTACAGATGTATGGCCATACATACATATATATATATATATATATATATATGCTTACATATATATATATATATATATATATATATATAGATATATATCTGCGTACATATATATAACTTGCTGTGTAGATGTAGACGTATCGGTGTAGATATATGTATATATATATATATATATATATATATATATATATATATATATATATATATATATATATATATATATGTCGATGTAGGCATTTGCATGAATATATGTTCATATATATTTGCATATATGTATATATTTCTAAATATATATATATATATATACATATATATATATATATATATATATATATACATATATAGATATGTTGTAGCTGTTAAGATATTAATATATTTACACCCACACATACATCTAAATGTTGGAATGCATTCTCTGTACTGTTGCATGACTGGGATGGATGATATGTTTCTGAAAACATCAGAGTTATGTATGTCTGGCATGGCTTGGTGGTAAATCACTTTGTCTATGGTGTGCAGGGTCTTGGGTTTGAGCCTTGCAGAGGCTGTTTATTTTGTTGCTGGGCAGAACATGGGCCGTTGGATACTGAGTGATTAAGGCACTTTAAAGCAGTTGTAAGCAGGTTTGCGTGGGTTTGCGTGGAGGTAAGCCCTGCTAACTTCCGGTTACAGTGTCTTATACTCAGTTAACTTCTAAATTGCTTAACCTGTGTAGGCATTGCTTGCCCCTGCGCAAACAGGCTTAAACCCACTTACTGCTGCTTAAAAGTGCTCACTGCCGCTTACCCTGCGCTAATTTCTTTAAAAGAAAAGATAAAGGGGTTGATCGGAAAGTGGTGAAAAAAGGGGCACAAAGAGGAAAAGACAGTAGGGAAAATTGCCAGGGATGTGCAGGAAGGGTGTAGGGAATGTCCATAGCTGCCCATTTCTTCTACAGCAACAGCTGTGCATATACACTGAATTTGGAGGTAGATTTGGACACTCAAACACGTGGGAGAGGTGTGAGGACACCAATAATAAGTTGTGATGCCAGTTAGACTGGATTACATGTGTCCAGTGGACAGGTGTGTGAAATGGACAGCTATGTATGGGGCGAGATTGTTTTATGGGAACAGATTGCCCTTTTTTTTTCAGGTGAGAGTGGGATGTTGGGGAGGCATAGTAGGTATATTTGAGGTGGTAAGTTAGGTAGGTTAACAGACAAGACAAACAAGATGCATACAGGGGTGGTATATGACACATGTGGGGGGTAAACACCTTGATGGGCAGGGGTGTTGGGATATCAGAAGCCCACAAGCCCCCTAGTAGTAACAGTGGGACTGAGGTCAACACCCATGGGCAGTCACCATTGCACGTTCTCAGCCCCGAAGGTGGCTGTGCTGGGGGCTGAGTCATAGAGCCAGGCTGACTCTCTAATCATGATATGTGGCCCTCGAGCTGGCGTAGAACATCACCAAACTGCTCGTTGATCACTCTACGCACCATGACCCCTACCTGGTGATGGGTGACAGGTGCCTGTTCATGCCCACTCCCAGGGTGGGATGAGCCCCATCCCCTGAGGCAGTTCCACCTGAAGGTGGTGCAGGATCAACAGACAGGGAGGTCCCAGGTTGGGCCCCAGACATGCTAGTGCCCAGTGCCATGGCCAGCTGAGGTGGGACAGGTGTGTTCGCTGGGACCAGTCTTCCCAAGCATGCTATAGTGTTTAGATTTCATCATCATTTGTGGGTTAGTAATAGTCAACACATTCCAGGGTTAGGTATAACAGCATGCATAGATATTCCCATTAACCCAGACACCAGATATGGAACAGTTGCTTAGCAAACAGAGCATATGCATATATGGTACCACAGTGGTAATAAAAACAGCATGCAGGTACATTGATGGCACCATGCCACCAATGTTGGAATAATTCAGTATAGCACATGCATGAGAACCATGAAAATATTTATCAAACAATTGGACATTATCAGAGTCATTACATACCAGTTGGGGTGGGTATGTTGATTATTGTTGTAAATATGGTGTGGGGGGGAAGAAAGATGTCAATTAACAACTAGTATATTCCTGTAGTCCACATTACTTTCCTAGTCAGTGTTGTTATCTGAACCTTACAAGTCTTTCTACACTACCCTATAGCCTTAGTTTGGACAGTGATATGGCTATCGTCATCATTACACATGAACCAGATTTACCTGCAGTATACACCTCTTACCTAGTATACCTGTGAAGGGAATGTTTGTTAACACTAACTAACTGTTTCAACACATGCTCCCTGATTCTGGGTTGTTGTTTTGCACATAGCTATCCAACTCTTTCTGCACAGACTCTGGCCATGTGTTGACCACGTACTGGTGTGCCAGGACATATCTAGAATATTGCCCTCTTCCACCTTTAGTGACCTGACACACATATATACATGCTTTCCTACACAGTTATATTATGTAGCACAGTGTGGGTGACAGTGACCAGTGATACTTTATTATTCAGAGAAACTGCAACACTCACAATTCCCTACAATACCAGAGTGAACAGTACCAGAACATGTTATAATGGCCTGTATTTCTCACTACAGTGTTCATATCAAACGTACCTGTGGGAGCAATGTTTGTTAGCACTACCTGACTGTTGCCACACAAAGTTCCAGATTACACATTAGTATTATGCACATACATCTCACTCTGTTACTGTACACACTCTGGTCACAGCTTGACAACATGGGAGTGTAGATAGGACATACTTGAAATATTACTCTCCTAACAGTTTTGGGGGTTGCTACAGTGACAGATGTGTTCTCATGATGTTTGACAATCACTTGTATTCCCAGTTTGCTGGCTAAACATCTGGGATCATCCCACAGACTTACCAGGGGGACAGGCAGCAGATATGGGCACATATACTGAACATTCTGGCCTCATGTGTACAGTTGTGGGATATGAATTTTTTATGCAGTCTAATTCCACTCACAGGATTCAGACCATGGCTGTGTCTGCTACAACTTAAACACTGTCTATCACAGTTGTGTCTGCTATATAGATATTGCTGTATATCTCCAATCTGCTTTCTGTCTTATTAATCCTCTGTGCTTTTGCATTCTGACCTTGTATTACAACACTCATATACAGATTTCCTAGGCCATTATATGTTGTAGGACAGTGTGGGTGACAGTGATGTGTAATACCTCATTATTCAGATTAACTGCATATCATTCTTGTATTTCTGGCCACAGTGTTGGTATCTGACAGACTTGTGGGAGGAATGTTTATTAGCACTACCTGAATAATCCCACACACCAGATCCCACATGACTATTATGCACATACAGCTCGCTCTGTTACTGTACACACTCTGACCACAGCTTGACAAGTTGGGATGTAAATGGCACATACATGGCTTGTTAGTCACATAAGGTATTTGGGAGTTGCTTGTGTGCCAGCTTTGTTCTCATAGCTGTGTGTCAATCAGTTGTATTTCCTGTTTGCTGCCTATACATCTGGGATCATCCCACTGATTTCCCGGGAGGACAGGTTGATAGGTAACAGATATGGGCCACTTTGATTGACATTCTGGACATATCTGTACAGCTGTGGGGTATGATTCTGTATGCCAACTACTACCACTGGCAGGATTCGAACCATGGCTGTGTGTGCTAAAATAATAGTTCACATCTCTGTTGCATGTGCTATTCGTTTTTTGTTGTCTGAATTTCCCTGTTTACTGTCTATGTGTCTCTCAGTTGTACTAAATGGCCCCTGGGGATTACACCTGTCATATACAGGCATTCCTACACATTCAATTTATGGTGCATGGTGTGGGTAACAGTGCTTAATACTACAGTACTATTACATGATTGCATACCTACATTACCGTATGATACCAGGGCATACACATGCAGTCCAGCAGTTAAACCTGTTTTGTCAGGCTATTACACTTTTATTGACTTACAAACAATATGAGACTTTTCCTGCCATATTCTCTAGTGTATGCAGTACTTGCCTTGAACAATACAGGTTTTATACAAGCAATTAATTTACTACTACTTTTATTTTTATTTCCTATGACAGTAAATGCATGAGTATTACTGACCTGCCTCACTTTGCAACCTCCCCAGGCGACTGATGTGGACCTTCTGGTTCGCAACCCACTCCATTGCAGCTGTGGGAGACATAAGATGAATATTTAGCCATACCTATCCATGATATACCTGAGCTGACAATTATTACACACATACTGGGGTGATACTTACACATGGCTAGAAAATCCCCTAACACTCTAGCCTCTTGGAGCCACTCCTCCAAGAGGTCCCACTTATGCCGCCTCAGGTTGGCATAGTGGTGCCTGACCTGCTCACCAGTTCGGGATATGCCAGTGACACTGGTGAGGTCACGGGCGAGATGGTCCCAGGCCTCTGCCTTATATTGGGAGCCCTGGTACTGGCCCTGCAGCAGTCTCTGAGCATGGTCTTTAACTAGGAGTTCTGTCATGACCTTGGACTCCTGGATGCACCAGCACTGCACCTGGAAGCCCACACATTCTCTCCTTACTGCCATAGTGCCTGCAAGGGGAAGCTACAACCAGTTATGAGATGTATTCCCGCCTCTTGGGTTTAAGTAGGGCCAATTTCCCGCACTTTTCCATGATTGGCCAGTTTTGAAAAGGTAAGCTATGGGCAAACCTGCTTACCTAGGGTTGGCATTGTTTAAAGGGGTATACCACTGGGCACAATGAGTTAGCTGGTCTACACATTGCTCACACCTTCTAAGCTGGCCTGTGCAATGCTTAGCATTGCTTACATTAGACTTTGCATTATAATGCCTTTTTGGCATTGAGTTATTAATCATTCCACCTTATATGTATGCCTGGTATCCATGATTAATGTGTATGTACACTCTGTGGGGTCCTTGTGTTTTATTGTGGAATTCAACACTCTATTACAATTACACCTCACTTCTGGGCTTACTGATGTACTCCAGTTCACATATTTATGTTATGTAGTGGGTTATGGAACATATGACTGCATACTGATTCCTTTCACAGGTTCAATTTAGTTATACTATGGTGAGGACTTGTTTGCTGCTACCTCATTTTTCTGTAGTTCTGTGATGGCGTGTTTGTTAACTACTGTGACTATGATGTATAGGGTCCTGGGTTCAAGACCTGCATGGATGTTTATTTTGTTGTTGGGCAGAACAAGGGCCATTGGATACAGAGTGATTAAGGCACTTTTAAGCAGTTGCAAGTGGGTTTGCATGACAGTAAGCACTGCTAACCTGCCGTTACATCTGCTTACAGAGAGTTAACTTCAGAATTGCTTAGCCAGTGTAGGCATTGCTTACCGCCATGTAAACGGGCTTAAGCCCACTTACTAGTGCTCAAATATGCTTACTACTGCTTATTTGTGCTTAAACCTACTTACTAGTGCCTTATTCATTATAACACTGACACCTCACATGTGCATTTACTGCAGTACTCCAGCTCATAAATATATGTTATTTAGTGGGTTATGCAACATAAATATTACTCATAATGTGCTTTGCCATGGAAAATGGAATGTGTTGTAGTGGGACTCAAACCTGGACTGCCTGCTTGTAAGGTGAATGCTCTGCCTACTACACTATTGCTATGCTGCTTCATTGGCATATATCTTCCTTGTTATCCCCTTCAGCCATTTAAGCTGTACTAACCATAGCTAAGCGATCGGCACACCTGTGCACCTAGCTTTAATCTTATTTTTTTTTAAAAAAAGGGTTTCTTCATTTTATTTATATATACTGTTGCTGATGTACACAAGGGGGACTGTTGGTGGGGATATGCGGACACCTATGAGCGGTCTCACTCATTTCTTACCCCTTTCTGCTGCTCTGCATTGCAGGGGCGTGCATATTCTGAGAGCTCTGCTCTCAGACACGCCCCCTGCACTCTTACACGCTCTGTGTAAGATTAGGAGCTCAGGCAGAGTGCCTCATTAATATGCATGGCACGCTGCCATCCTGCACATAAACGGTCGCTTCCATGCAGGACTAAGCTAGTCCTGCACACAAGATTAGTAAATCCGGGGGAGTGCCCTGCAATCCATTACTATCACCCTGATGAAATGTACTAAAATGCATGGCTATAGAGCTTACAATTTTCTTGTTATTAATGCCTCTAACGTGCTCTAACAGCCTAGTTTTAAAAGACCTTTTTGTGTCCCCAGTACAAAATTTATTGCATGGGCATCTTAGGGTGTACACAACGCCCTCTGTATTACAATTAAATATATCAAATACTTTAAAACGTATATTATTAATTTTGAAGAATCCTTTAATCACATACTTACAATCTTTACATTTACTACAAAATGAATGTACCATAATGTGGATAAAGTAGCTATTATGTTCATAGAGGGAGCACTAAACCTGCCCCTAACTAAAAACGTATATATACTGTTTCCCTTTCTATAGGAGAATACCAATTTCTTATATATCCATTCCGAAACATCTTTCAGGGAAAGTAAATATTCCCAAAAATATTTCACCTGTTTTGTAACTGTAGAACTGAAACAGCTATATGTTGTAACAAAATAGGTAACACCATTTTTATCTTCTTTACACCTTATTCCCCCACCACATCTTCTTCCACTTAGTCTATCCCTTCTAACATCCATCTCTATGAATCTCTCCCAACTATTATTAATAATAGTTTGGTTGTACCCTCTATTTTTAAACATATCTAAAGTTCTACCTAACATATTTAAAATCTTCCTCACTGTTACATAGCTTGGATAGAATAATAAATCACCTCTAACCCTAACCCACAAACACTCACACAAACATTCCCACCCCTAATGCCATTGTTGTCAGTATAGCTAAAAGTTTCAGCATTAAAAATTCCAAACCCATAGTCACTTAATCTTCCTTCTTTTGACACTTTCAGCACTCAGTAATGACTGCTTTCAATTAATTTTCCAAGCACGTCACACTGTTGACAAGCTAATAATTCACTATTTTGCATCACATTATTAGTGTGTGTTAACCTTAATACTGTCCCCTAACCCTAACCCACCACCTTTCCTTAGGAAAACCAATACACAACACATAACACACATACACACACACACACACACACACACACACACACACACACACACACACACACACACACACACACAGAATACCATCTAAAAATATATCCTCTTACCAAACCTTTATGCTGTAACCTGCAAACATGCATAAACATACTCTCACAGGCACATACACTTTCCTAGAGGCTATGCCCCTATATAACCCTAACATGGAAAGACTTTCACGCATACCCCTTCCATAAAATAAACCCACTAATCCACTTAATTAACTATCATTCAACACACAGTTTGATAGAAAGACCTTTCAGCAAAATGTCTACTCCCTTACATTTTTTAGACAATTTTACATTCTGTAAAGTATAAGGAACCCATGCACACACACACACGCACACACACACACACACACACACATATATATATATATATATATATATATATATAGGTCTACTTTTGTTTATCAAAACTCGTTATTTCGAAAAACAAAAGTACGATCTCAGTTACGTGAAAGTGCACTGAAACGAAAGTGCACTTTCACAAATACCAGTTCAATGAACCTGTAAAATAAGAAAAATGAAGCACTGCAACACCGAAGCACGCTGCAGTGGGGATCAGGGAATATACCTCTTTCCCCACTTTAGTGTAATCTTGGAGTTAGTGTATATAAAGTAGCGGGGGTGTCCTCCCTGCAAAACTGCCTTTTCAGTGTTTTATTTTTTTTCTTATTTTGCCAGTTTGGTGAATCTTTTCATTTAAGTGCTCTTTCACATAGTTGGGATCATACTTTTGTTTTTCGAAATAATGAGTTTTGATAAACAAAAGAAGACCCATATAAGTTTACTATCAAAATGTGTAACAGCACTTACGCGGAACTGGGATGGCTGAATGCATGTTTTCCAGGTTCTGTAATGCCGATCCAGAAATGTTTGAATGCTCATTAGTGAATGGTTCTTTACATTCACTAATGTGGGATCGACATTCTAATAACAGATCACACTACAGTGGGGGTTGGGAAATTTACCCTTTTCCTCACTGTAGTGCATCTTGGAGATGGAATGTAAAATATGCAGGGGGTCATTACCAATAACACAGAATTTCGACATTGTAACTTACGGTGTTCGAATGTTAATTCCATGGTTACCATTTCTGAAATTTTGGTAATTTTGTATTATCAAATTTGGATAAAGAATTCTATCAGAAAGTGGAAAATTATTTTGGTTTGCCACATTTTGATAGTAAACCTATATACATATATATATATATATATATATATATATATATATACATATATATATATATATATATATAGAGAGAGAGAGAGAGACAGACAGATGCTCATAGACACACACACACATTACATTTAAGCAGCTTTTCATCTGTTCACAGAACATCTAAAAATTTTAATCTAAAACACATTTATTCTAAAATACATCTAGTCAAATAACTTTACAAGTAAAACTTCATATGTAGCAAATACTCCTCCAAAGTTGTTTTTTTTTTTACAGGGGGCCAAGACCCCCTGCCCCCTTACTTAAATATACTTATTCCACATTTGAACAACCAGAGAGAAAAGAGAAAACATCACTTACAGTGAGTCACTGCTGATGTACAACACTGATAGGTGGGCATTAGCAAGGTATAAATGGTGCACTAGTCTAATTTCCCTTGTCATTCCTACCACCGTAACACCTTTAACCACATCAGTGTTTATCTTCTACAACCTGCTATGCTTTTCTGTCAAATGTGATTAGACTAAAAGTGCTTTAGACTAAATTAATTTTAGATCACATTTTTAGGTATTTTCACTTTAGAGTAAATGAGTCTTAAGATGAAATGTCACATATAGAAAGAAAGAGAGAGAGAGAGAGAGACTGACTTTAATCAAGCTGCATTTTAATGAATCACAGCTCATCAAAAGTAAAGCACTGAATCCTGACCTAGACAACTGCTGAGAGGGGGAGAGTGGAAGATTCAGCCCTCTTTTTATATACATGTATTAGATTTGGTTGTTGCACATATTTATTGTATTTTTGGTAAATTTTGTCTGTGGTTGTAGTTTTTGACTGTAAATGCAACATATTTGTTTCATTTGCAGTCCCTTTATTTTGTTGGGTTTTTTTTTATTTAGAGGAAATTTCATCAGCAATGTGATAGAATGTAATTATATATATATATATATATATATATATATATATATATATATATATATATGTATCTACTCACACACATGCACACACACACACACACATATATATATATGTGTGTGTGTGTGTGTGTGTTTGTGGGTTCCCTTCAAATCGTCGAGCGGCCATAACATTGGCACACATATGGCTAAGATGAAAACATTGTTTCCTCACAACATCTAACCATTTGCATGGAGATCACTGTAGGGAAAATTTCCCACTCACTTCAATGTAAGTGCGATTTCAAGTTGATATATTTAAGTAGCAGGGGGTTCTGCGGAGGCCTGGGGAGAAAACCTCCACAGAAAGACATGGTAGATGGTAAACAATAACAATCAAGGAATGTATACAGTAGAGGTGATCATGACATGGAGAAATACAGGAGCAAATTAGGTACACTTGAGTAGTAAGCTCTAATTACAACATTGAGAAAGAACTAAAACACAGTGCTACAAATTATCTAAACAGTAACTAGATAACAATAATAACAGACTAAATGAATAACTAAATCCTGGAAGGATTAACAAGCAGTGAGTAATCGTCAGTTCAGTTTTATAGTGATAGAGGGGAAACTCTATCTAAAGCTGGGAAAGGAGGGTATATTAGACGGGGTTTGGACAAGGACAAAGCCAGTGAGAACTTAGGTGAGATTTAAGTGCAGTCTTGAAAAGACTGCAGGAAGGAAGGGTAATTATGGTAGTGGGAAGGTTGTTCCAAAGCTTAGATATAGTGCAGGAAAATAGTGCTTCACCTGCTGAGTTTTTGGCTTTGGTGACCTGGAGTAGATTTTTTTGCAGGAGCAAAGTGGTCTGGAAGAATGGTAGGGTTGGAGAATTGTAGGGAGCGATGGGATTTGGAGAGGGTGGTTTACTAGTTTATGAGCAAAGGTGAGTTGAGTTTGGTGTAGGAGTTGTGGGTGTTCATGCCAGATAAGGTTTCTAAGGGAGACACAGTGGTGGCTGCAGTAAGAGGCACCAGTGGCAAATTTTGCGATTTTATTGCAGCAGGCTTTGAGTTTGTGTAGGTCTAACTGTCTAAGATTTGTAAGTATGGGTGATGCATAGAGTAGGGCGGAGATTAGTTGGGAATTGGCGATAGAGATTCTTGCTGGTTTGGTGAGGTATTGGCAGATTCTATATAAGGCACCCACTTTTTTGTGAACTATTTTTATTGTTAGTGATATGTGGGTGTGAAATTTGAGATTATTGCCAATCTGTATGCCAAGTAGTTCTGTGTGAACTGTTGGTGAAATGGAGGTATTATCCTTGGCTTGAATAGTGAAGTGTGGGGTGTTTGGGGTAGATTTGGAGGATTGGAAGATGAGGAGTCTGGTTTTATTTGAATTGAGGAGAAGCTGGGAATTAGATAGCCAGCTTTCAACTGAAGAGAAAAATTCTTGGGTGATCTGTTGGAGTTCTTTTAGAGTTGGGGCTAAGCAGATGAGGATGGAATCATCTGCATACTGTATGAGGGAGGCATGTTTGGTGGCAGTGTGCAGATTATTGCTGAAAAGGGAGAAACATAGGGGGCCAAGAATGGAGCCTTGGGGAACCCCGAGAGCAACAGGGAAACAAGTGGATAGTTTGTTGTCCCAGATGACTGATTGCTGGTGGCCTTGAAGATAGCTGTGGAACCAGTTTATGGCTGGTGTGGAGAAAGAGAGGTCAGATAAAGCAGAGAGTAGTAGATTGTGTGAGACAATGTCAAAGACTTTAGATAGATCCAGAAATACAGCAGAGGAGAGGAGGCCATTGTTTTTGTGATGGATGATAGTGTTGGTGAAGGAGAGGAGAGCAGTTGTCATGCTGTGGTGTGGTCTGAAACCATGCTGGGTATTGGAAAGGAGGTTATTGTTAAGGAGGAATTTGGAGACCTGTGAGGTGATGCATTTTTTGAGTATCTTGGAGAGGGGTAGAGGATGGCAATGGGGCGGTAGTTGGAGAGGTCAGTGGAGGGGCCACCTTTGTGGAGGGGAATGATGTGTGATATTTTCCATAGCATGGGTGCATAGGATTCAGATATGGAGTGGTTGATTAATATGGAAATAGGATAAGCTAGGACTTCAGCTGCTATCTTTAGGTATTCAGCGGGCAGGTCGGCTGCTAGTTTTGTGGGTTTAACACAACAATTGGCTAAGCTTCTGGTGTCATTCAAAGGGGATCCAGTATCTGTCTGCCTAGGATGACATGATCTACAGACCACAATGCTTTGCCAGAGATGATCTGCACCTGTCGCCCCTGGGATTCAGGTTACTGGCTAAGGCTCTTGCCACCCCTATAGTGCCTTTTTTAAGCAAAGTTCAAAGGACAAAACCACCACCGTAACAGGTACAAGCATGCAAAATCTGAAGGTAATGATACTCAATGCTAGAAGTCTAAACCTCAAAATGCACTCTCTCGAGGCACTCCTAAAAATGGAGAACATCGATATCTGTGCAGTAACTGAGACCTGGTTCAAGGCTCCAGAGAGCACCCCTGCAATACCAGGCTACAACTCTTACCACACTTTTCGGCCACCAAACAAGGACCGAAACACTAAAGGTGGAGGAGTGTCAATATTCACCAAGGATATTCACACCACCAGGCTAGTTGCCCAACACAATGCATCTGAAATTCTCCAGGTGCAACTAACACTAGGTAAGACTGCAATCCAAATTATAGCTTGCTACAGATACCCCACCATACCCCAAGATTCTCACTACACCTTTCTAAACATACTGGAAAATATTAAGATAGAACCAAACACCCTAATACTGGGTGATTTTAACTACCTTGCCATTAACAGGGAAAACTACTCATGTACCAACACCTTTGCGCAACGGTTCTTGGAATTCATAAATTCTAACGCCCTGGATCAACTAATCCATAGTCCCACCAGGGGCTCCAATGTCCTAGACCTGGTCATTACCAACATGAGAAATCAATGCTCCACACCTATGGTCACCCCCTCGTTAGTCAGGTCTGATCATAAGCTAATCACCCTTAACATCCATATCCCACCCCTACCCCCCAGTAAGGAAACTTCCATAAATAACTTCTCCAAAGCCAACTTCATGCTACTCAAGTCAGAAGTGACAAATGTCATGACACCCATGCAGACGGGAACTGAAAGTTTAACTGCTGAATCCTACACTAAGGCACTGTACGAGCACATCCACTCATGCATGAATCGTGCCATCCCAAATAGAACCAAGATGCTCTCATACAAAAAAAGGAAGCCAATCTGGTGGTCCCCTGCCATAAACAAACTTTACAACAAAAGGAAGAAACTGTTGCAGAAAAGAGGAAAATCCCAGGATGCAAAAAACTCCCTTACCAGCCTCAGTAAGAAACTGAGATCCCTCATAAAATCCTCCAAAGCTAGTTATGAAAATAAAATTGCCAAAGATTCCAAAGACAACCACAAGGCATTCTATAACTATGTCAAGAATCTAAATGGCAATGCTCAGATCTGCTCTGAACTACAACAGAATGGAATTAAATATACTGATCCCAAGGATATCGCCAATATCCTGGCACATCCATTCAGTGCCAACTCACCCCCCTCTTACCCCCTAAATGGCCCATCTCAATACCGGAAGATTGCCAAATTCCGGTAATAACGGCCACACAGGTAAAAAACGCACTCTCCAAAGCTAAGAATACAGCATCCATGGGACCAGATGACATCCCGGGCTGTGTACTACATGAACAATAATATGAACTGGCACCTCACCTAAATGTCATGTTTAATCATAGCCTCACCTCAGGTTTTGTGCCCACTGAGTGGCGCAGAGCTACAGTTATCCCACTCCACAAGGGGGGATCCACCTTGGATCCCAGAAACTATCGTCCCATCAGTCTGACAAGCCTTATCTGCAAGGCCATGGAGCGTATTATCATGGAACTTATAAACAAAGACATTGGCAACCTTCAAACACTGGACCCCACCCAGTTTGGGTTCGTGAAGCGCCAATCTTGTCTACTGAACCTGACTGACTTCTATGAATCAGTCTCCAGAGCCATGGACAAGGGTAAGGTGGTCCACACAGCCTATCTAGACCTTGCCAAGGCCTTTGACACCATCCCCCACTCTGGAATCATAGATAAACTTACTAAGCTGGGCATTAATCCCTACGTCACCCAATGGGTTGCTAACTGGCTTACTGATAGAACCCACACTGTAAAAGTAGTCGACTCCAAATCCAGCTCCAGACAAGTGGAGTAACTCAGGGTTCAGTCCTGGGACCGCTCTTGTTTGGCATTTACTTCTCTGAAGTACAGGCCAACACTAAGGGACTCTGGCTAACAAAGTTCACAGATGACTGCAAACTGGGAGCCATTACTGAATCCCCAAATGATGTGGATACTCTACAAAAGGGCCTTACAGAAACAGATGCTTGGTGCCAGAGCCATGGGCTCAAGCTCAATGCCAAGAAATGTATAGTTATCCCCTTTGGGAAAAAACATGTACCCATGAATTACCATATAGGTGGCAGTACAATAAACACTGAAAGTGTGATAAGAGACTTAGGGACACAGGTGGACAGTCGTCTTACCTTCGATAACCACATCGCCACAACAGTCAGGAAATCCTTCTATGTGGCACACCTCATCACTAAGGGATTTTCATCCAGAAAAAAGGAGGTCATTGTCCCACTGTACTCATCCCTCATTAGACCCATTATAGAATACAATGCCCCATTTGGTTTGTACCTCTCAAGACATCTGCAACAACTGGAAAGGCCACAGAAATACCTCACTAAAAGATTCACAGGCCTAAAGTAGATGCCCTACGCTGACCGCCTTAAAAAACTCCAGCTATACTCTGTCGCATATCGTCTACTCAGAGGTGATCTCTGCTTAACATACAAGGCCATGTCAAACCCAGAGCTGTTGGACATGCTACACTTAAAGAAATCCCAATCCCTCAGAGCCACATGCTCCAGGGCTCTAAGCCTTGTAATCACAATAAACAAAACATGCTGGAGGGATAGGTTCCTGACCCAGAGACTCCCCAGACTCTGGAATAGATTGCCCACACATGTCAAGCAGAGTGTCTCTTTGGCCCTCTTCAAAAGGAACCTTGATGATTGGATGGGAGAAAGGAAATTCACCCCGGGGATCACGTCAGTCACCCTGCTAGACAGGGGTCCAGGGAAGTAAATAGTGTGGGAAGAAATAGCCAGGAAATTGTTATGGCTAGGCTTGTATAGGCCCTAGGGCTGATAGCCTAGTACCAACCTATGAACCTATAAGTTTTGTCAGAAGTTTTTTTATGTAGGAGGTGGGTACTGTGGAGAGAAAGAATGTAGGGAGGGGTGATTTTGGGTTGGGTGAGGGGGGAATTAGTGTTGGGATGTTTTTTTTGTTAGGGATAGAACGGATTCTGTGAAGTGTTCATTGAAGGAATCAGCAATGCTACTGGTGGAGAGAGGGGTGGTTGGTAGGGGATGCTTACTTTTTCTGGGCAGAGTATGGAGTTAATTGTAGACCAGAATTGCTTGGTGTTTTTTGGGAGGAGTTTAGGGACATCTGATAGAAAAGGGCTTTGTCTGCTTTTACTTGCTTTTTGACCTTGTTATGTAGTTCAAGGAAGAGTTGCCTATCTGAGGGGTTTTTAGTTAGGTGCCAGCATTCCCATGTTTTATCCTTGGTTTTCATAAGGCTCCTGGTAGTTTTTTGTAGCCAGGTGGAGCTCTTAGTTCTGATTCTGGTGTTTCTCAAGGGGACATGGGAGTTAAGGATGTTGAGGAAGGTACTGTTAAAGAAATGGACCGCTTCATCTAGGTTGAGATACTTTAGAGGTGACCAGTTTACGTTCTGGAGGGAGGAGGTGAAGGAGTTGGTGTTAAAATCAGCTTTGTTGCGAATACGTCTGTGAGTAATGGGTTTGCAATCATTAATGTGATTTTTTAGTAGAAAGGTTGGGGAATGGTCACTGAGGGAGTCAGGTAAACAGCCTGCTAGGTAGGTATCAGGAGCTTTGTTAACTAAGACCCTGTCAAGAATGATGTGGTTATTGGGAGTTTTATTGATCCTAGTGGGGGGTTTGTATTAGCTGAGAGAAACCATGGAGATTTAGGTGAAGGGCTGGGTGGTTGTTGTTGCAGGATAGCCATTTGATGTTAAAGTCCCCAAGGATGATAGTTTCTTGGGGTAGGAAGAGATATCGGCCCAGTCTAATAGGCCTTCAAGGGGAGGTATATTTTGGCCTGATGGGAAATAGCACCCTGAAATGTTGATTGATTGATTTTTTAGGGTTTAATTTGAGGGTGGTGTAAAGTATTTCTTCCTTTTCAAACTGAGGAGCTGATTTGGTGAGAATTTGAATATTGAGGTGGTGTTTGTACAGCAGTGCCACACCTCCTCCTTTTCTGGATAGTCTGTCCTTACGGAGGATGTTGTATCCAGGTGGGAGTATTTCCTCACTTTTGATGTGAGGATTGAACCATGATTCGGTTAGGATAAGGATGTCAAGGGAGTAAGCTAGTCACCCTAAGATTTATGGATATCAGTTGGGTACGACAACCCTGTGTTTCCAAATGTTAGTCAAACATTCCACTTATGCTGTGCTGATGACGCCATAATAAGGCAGAAATATACATGTCCATAGCTAGTGGGGTTTGACTTTATTGGCCTGAATTTGTCCATAAATAGACTTAAAAGAAAAAGTCATGGACATTTAGAATTGCCATTTAGCTGAAACACCTGATGTCCTTAAAAGGTCATTTGCATATATCCCATGTCACATCTAATACAAGACGTTTAAGGAATCACACAGTGGAAAGTCTAGCTTTTCTAGATTTTTCTTTTTGCTTTTGGACCAATTGTTTTTTCTGTGTGACCTTTTTACTCATTGTTTTAGTCTATACAGATGTTGAGGTATGGTAGTTAGCTAAGAGGTTAGGAATGCTGTTTTGAGGTGATTTGTATACACCATACAGCATGGTGTGAACATAGTTGTGGTGCATTTAAACACTTTACGATAATAAAGCATGTAGTAGTAGCAGTGTTTAATGTGAAGCACTTGCTGAAGTGATGTTAAATGCAAGTCTTGTACCTTAAAAGGCCGAGATGTTTGTCTCTCTTAGACAAGGATTTTTCAAAATTGAACACTTTGGGGAAAATCATAACCAGAAAAAGTTGTCTAGTACCACGAGCATAAGTGTGCATTTACCGTGGAATTTTGGGAGCTTAACTCTGGCTTTACATGTGGAATACTATGATCTACCTATGGATTTACTTGAGAAGATGTAATGGGAACCTAATTCTGAATGTGTAAGACCAGAACTGCTATACTTGAGAGCTAAATGATTTTTTTTTATTTTCTATTAAGAAACTCTAAAACTGGACTGAGAAACAGAAATGGAGTGTAAGTAGAAAGTGTGGTTTTTCAAAGGTTCATAGGTTCTTAACAATACTTACGGACAAAGAAACGAAAAGAAGCTCATCTACATCAGCCAGCACAGGTACATGGACGATTAACAATGCCCCACATCAGCTAGATTCTCCTTACATATCCCAGGGGAAATTTGCAATCATCAGAGTCATCCAGGCTGGTTTTAAAGGCCGATAGGGAGCTGCTTTGATTGATATGGAATGGCATTCCATTCCAGAAAAGAAGAATACATTAGATTAGGCATATGTTGTGCCATCTGGTATTGCTGGTGTGGTAGTACAGGTTTATATCTCCATGGTGGGTGTTTGCTTCACCCCTGGCTGAGAAGTAATTCAACGAGTACTGGGACATTTATAGCACAGAGGCCTCAGAAGTCTATACAACACCAAGTAGATGGACAGGGCTTTTACTTTGTCAGAGTAGCTGGGGTACTGAGACATCAGATACATTTAGTGAGGAAACATTGAGGTCTCTAGAGTTGGTTTAGGTACTTAGTGAGGTGCAATTATTGCTTCTTTGGACCTTGAGGAGCTACTACAATGGGTACATTCTGCAAGGCAGAAGAACTTTCTAACCACCACAGGAGAAATGGTGGTCAAAGGAGAGTTGGTTACCAACATCTAACTGAGTCCCTAATGAGTGCCAGATTTAAGTGAAACATGATGTATATGTCAATTATGTGGTATATGGTATGTATATGGCAAGCGGTAATGATGCTAGATTTACCAAAGAAAACTATGTTGCTGTTCTTTGTGTTGAGTGTAAACACATGATTAATAAACCAATCATTTCTTTGCTCTAGCATTTGCTAGAGAATTTAGTATCAGAATGGGATTTGAGATCATCCATTCATTTAGCAATTATCAGTAAAGATGGTTAGTTATAGTATACTGATATAAGTTTCCATGTAAGAATATATATCAAAGTGGAAGAGGCCCAGGGTAGGGTTGTGGCACACCACTGGTGACAGTTTACTGTCTATATGAAACACAGTATTGGTTCTGTCAAGCATCCAGTTACCTATCCAGTGAACTATGTATGAGCTAATGTTGAGTTGACTGAGTCTGTCAATAATTCCTGCATGGAGAATAGTATTGAAGGCCACGATAAAGGGCCAGGTAGATTGCACAGATGACATGACTCTTATCCATGGCCACAGCAGCACTTTCAAAGTCCTCAACAAGGTTGAAAAATCATGATCAATCTTTTATAAAGCCAACCAAATGTGCATCCAATGATATAAGTTCACAGTGACCTATATTATTGTTTATTATCTCATCTACAATATGTTGCATAGAAACCTGGAACTAATACTAATGATGCTAATAGGTCAATAATTCCCAGGGTCAGCAGAGAGAGATTACCTCTCCTTTATGAAAGGATACAACATCAACAGCTGTTCTCCACACTTTCAGGATGTATCCCGTGGAGAGACGCAGGCTAATGAGATGGTAGACAGGTTTTGCTAGATGGTACTTAATGCTTCTCATCAGATATCTAGAGATATTGTCAAGGTCCATAGAACTGGTATTTTTAATTTTGGAAAGTGCTTAAAGGACTCAGTACAAAGTGGTTTGGAGATGGGAGTATGATAATAAATGGTGGACAGATAGAGTGAATGAGGGGAAACTGGAAGAGAATTTGTCCACAAGAATATTAACAATGTCCTTGGATGTCAGAGGAGTAAGTACCATTAGAGAACAGTTCAACATAAAATTGTTGTCACTTCTAAGCTTTCTGATATACCTGAAGAAAACCTTATCATTGTCTTTTGAATTATATGAAACTTAGAGCTCATAGCAGGCCTTACATTTATTAATGGTAAATTTGAGGGACTTACTTATCAGATTTAAATCCCTTCTTAACAATGAGGAGGACATCTTTTAAGAAGTGAACAGGAGCTTTTCATTTTTCTTATTCATTTGTTGATGTGGTAGTTCCGCCATATGAGTTTAGATTTAAACCTGTCATCATGATTATATTGGACTGTTACAGTTGCATCGATACTTCTATCCAACAGACAGCAAAATTCTGAGTAGGAATCAAGTACAGATACAGATTCAGTGAGGAACAATACCATTAGGGATTGCCAATAAAATCAAAATATAGTAATTGGCTTTAGAGTAATCCCTGAATGTAAAGGAGTATTAAGGCTCACAAATCAGGTTTTCAGGGCGGTCACAATAACACAGTTAGAATTGACTAGGATAGGGCAAACAAGTGTGGCAGTGTAATTGCAGGAAACATCTGTGAGGTCAAGTTCAAGAAGACTGATACCTCTGGTGGGCAGTGGGGCATTTTGACAAGTGCATTGACATTCCTGAAGTCCAGAAATCTCTGGGCATAATTATTATTGGTAGTATACCTTTAACATTTTATGTTCATATAATGCCCCTTTTGCAGACATATGCAACAAATAGAACACCCAGAAAGACATTTTACTAAAAGGATACAACGTCTAAGCAATATGTCCTACATGGACCTACTCAAAGCCCTGTCACTATACTTGGTATCCTACAGACTGCTAAGAGGTGACCTGTGTCTGGCATACAAGGCATACTCCAACCCATTACTGCTGGATTTACTGCACATCAGCAAGTCAAATGGCATCAGAAATATGCAGTCTAGGAATCTAAACCTCTACTGCAACATCAGCAGAACAGTTTGGAGGGCCAGGTGTATCTCACAGAGGATACCACTGCTGCGGAACAGACTCCGCATCCACATTAAAAAAAAATCATCCATGTCTATTTTCCAGTGTAGATTTATTTCTATTAATGGAAGACAGAACATTCACTCCAGAACTGCTCCCTGTACTACTAATGGACAGAGGCAGCTCCTAAGTGCTTTATCCCATGCACGGGTCCCCTCAAATTATCTGTGGTATGATCCCAGTGTTCTCATTGGGGTAATATATAAGTATTAACCATGGGATGGGTAAGGCCAATCTATAGTCAAATGGGATATGTTATTTTGAGCACAAAAACTAGCTAGGCTTAAAATGGCCTGCAAGTGCAGCTAGCCTAGTACTTACCTATGAAGCTATGAACGTATGTGTGAATACTTGAATTTTCCCTCAAAAGAAAAAAGTTAAACTGGTTAAGGCATTTTGCATGCTCTGCATGCCCTGAAGGTGATCATTGATTAAGCTCTATAACTGACTACAATGTGATATTAATTGAATTAGTGTAAAAATGTGTTCAGCCAGTTACAGCCTTGTATCAGGTATAATCTGAGGAGAGAAAATAGGGTTACAAGCAAATACAGATACTCCCCCTTGGTTACTGATGAATCTGAGTGCATGATGGGAATTGTACCTGGAAATAAAGGTAGTTATAGCTACAGTCGAAACAGATTTCTGTAATTACACAATTGCTGATGTCTTTGAAGGTAAGAAAAACTTCAGTTTCAGAAATGTTGTTTAGATCCCTTCATTCAGCAATATTAAAGTAATATTATCTGGACTGAAATTTTCTATGCAAGAATGTTCATCTGGTGGACTCTGTCTATAAACAAAAAAGCACTAAGGAAGTGGCAAATCTTTTTATCAGTATACAAAAACAAAGGGATTAAAAATACAGGCCATCCTTGGAAAAGCAGGGGAGTCTTTTAATAAACTTATCCCATGTATACACACACTAGATTTCTCTAGAATGATGCCAATTTAGTAGTCAGTTACTGAAGCCAGTTATTTTACCCTTGAATTCAGGCATCATTCTAGGTGAAGACAAAATTGTACCACATGCCAGGGTCTTGTTTTCTTTGAAGAAATGTGGTAGTCTGTTTTGCTCAAGAGACTCTGAACAATCCCATATCTCTCCATCTATCTATCTATCTATCTATCTATCTATCTATCTATCTATCTATCTATCTGTCTATCTATCTATACATACCTGAGCTACTACGAGGTTATAATCATATCTGGGGTGGTGCAGGGGCCTAATGATATCCCTAATCCTAGTACCAGAAAAGCAGCAATCACCTTATCCTTTGCCAAGATGACGAGTCTTGTCTTTGTATGCCATAGTCTGGAGTTACCAATAACTAACACACTTCTGGGATATGTAGCAGTCTGATGGGATCTTAAGGGTGCAGGCTTGCAGTATCTTTGGCTCACAGTAACTGTTGATGTGGGTGTGGTTTGAGTATTTTGGCTATGTGTGGCCAAAGTAAGTTAGTAGGATGTTGAGGAGCCTTAGTGAAGCATTCCTTTACTGCATCAGCATATGTAGGAGTGATGTTAAGGAACTATGGAAATGTAGTGTTGGTGTGGTTTTGTTTACTGACCACAGTCTGGGATGTAGAGACTAGTCTCCAATTAAGATAAGTATGTGTATTTCTTACATATCTAACAGATGTGCATTAGAAGAACATTGTTGTCAGTAACCATTAGCCAGTTGTTAAAATAGCTCAGAAAATCAAGCTATAATAGACTAGCTAAGAATGAGGCTAAAGCATGCTGGTAATGCTTGGTGATAGATAAGTTTTTCTCAGCTTAGTTAATAGCACATGTGATGCCCCACCACTGGACCAGTAATCAAGGAGCCTCAATCCTCACCACTGGCAAGAGTGGGGGATGTTCACTGGGAGGATAGCAAGTACACACACAGCATTTCTAGATGCAGCTCTCTGCATCAAGTGCAATTTCTCTTAAGAGCTTACAGAGACCACAATCAGTCCAGGGCTGGTTTCTCACTCTTTCTCCAGATCCCCAGTAAGACTCCCCACTGGCACAGCTATAGATTTGAGATCTCAGTTGAGTGACCAAGCCAAGACCTCCAGCACCCTTACTGTCTCACCAATGCTTCGTCTCCCTGCCCAAGTAGCTAACACACACACTCTTTGAGCTTTGATTTACACACACACACACACACACACACACACACACACACACACACACACACACCTGGGAAAGGCTGGCACAGGTTTACTAGCTATGCCCCTTCTGCCCAGACTATAAGGTAGTTTTTACTGCCATCATTCTCTCCTGCCAGCTACCTTAAGGCCCTTAACAAAGGGTGTCCAGTCTTACTGTGTACTATTAATATTAACACAAATGATAGTTTGACCAAGAGCAAGGCTATTAGGAGTGGCCCACACAGTGTCACCAAATAAATATGCAAGTACTCTCAAAATTTAAATATCTCTATACATATCAGCCACAATGAAATGTTTAAATATAGTTAATAACAAATAATAAAAGAACAATACTAAATATAATAAATATACTCAATATATATATTCACAGTGACATCAGAGTTCAAAACCACAGGAAATATTCAAAACAACATTGCAGGACAGTCTCAAACAAATAAAGAAAAATATCTAAACTAAGCTTCACTATATTTCTGGCTGAATCTAAGAGAATGACTATAATCTAAGAACTTACTAATAGAGCAAGGCAGATGTGGTGAATGGATCTTCTAGCTGATGTCAGGTCCAAGACCAAATACAGAATGATCTGTCTCACTAAGAGACTTATCAAATTAATATCTCGAATACTGTTGGGATAACTTGCAGAATGACATCATTTCTTGACATCTGACAGCTTGTTCTCAGGCCAAACAACCACTGATGAAGCTGGCAGTATTTAGTATCTGCCTGTAAAAATATACAGACAAGGGAGTCTCCTCAGATCTCTGGCAGATGTTGGAAGTCATAAAAATAATTTCATTCCTTCATGCTTTCAAGACTAGTAATTAATTAGCCCTAAAGACAATACAGAAAGTTTCCTAGTACAGACGCTGTGTCTCTCGCTGCATCGCAAATTGAAAGATACCATCCTTTATGGCCTAGTCATAAAGTAATTTCTTTTTCTGAAGTTAATCTCCTATATTCCAGTTGCCACTGTTAAAATATATACATTTAAACAGTTACAGTAGTGCATGTACATTTCTGTTTTCTTCCAGTAGGGCACACTCTGGTTACATTTCAAGCAGCACTTTCCAAATACCTTTTCAGCACATGCATCTGTACAAGCAGTTTGTTATACACATGACATACAGTTCTAATGCATTTGTAACACAAGCATCTTTTATAAATCATTTCATTATTCCCAGTGACATATAATTATTTAGAAAATTCCAACTAGCTGGGCTGGCAGTATCTCCTTTCATCACAGCACAGATAACAAATAACATAATGTCCACAAAGCATGGGTTGAAATCAGCAAAAAACAGTGATGTTTGATGACATGTAACATATAACCAGGTTAGTTACAATAGTAAGGGGTGGTCACTTTTGAGTGACATTTTGTCTGAGGATGATTAGTTTCACCCATAAGTATCTGTGGGTACTCATTGTCCTGGGTCAATGGGACAAAACTGGAGGAAAAATTAATGTAATTAATACATGGAGAGTGCTTTAACAAAATTATACTTTTGTGCTTACTAACAAGTGCTGATGAAAGAAGAGTGTAAGGTAATGTTGTGGTCAAATTAATATAAGAAGTGAACAACTAGATATGTAGTAGGTTTAAGAGCTCAACAGGAACAAGATGGGAAAATCGTGTTTTCTCCCCTAAACAGGACTTTTAATATGGAACACAAAAGTACTCTAACACATTGCAATAAAAATAATAATGCAATCAATTGTTTTAATGTTTCAATAAAAGTGAACTTTCAGATTTTGAATTGTAAACTGACCTTGAACTAATGAGATTGAATACACACACACACACACACACACACACACACACACACACACACAAATGTACACATGCAAACACACACATATAATATATATATATATATATATATATATATATATATACACACACACACACACACACACACACACACACACACACACACACACACACACACACGATATAGATATAAATTAAATATAGATGTAGATGTTTTCTTTATTAGCCAGAGCAGGTTAACTTATTGAAGAAATTAAATTTGGATAAAGCAATGGCTAAAGAAAACGCCTGCGGAGTTTGTTTGCCCTTTGTGAGACAGACATTTCCTAAAAGAGACTGTTGGCTAGCAGTATGTATTGGTTAGTTGATATGAACATTCATTAGCACTAGCACTTTTACTTGAGAAGAACTTTTTTTTTTTTTTTTTTTGTATAATAAACAATGCTATTTTCTAAAACTGGATCTCTGCTGCTAACAATGTTCCACACTGGTGGAAAATAGAGGCATTTTGCACACATTTTTGCTGCATTCCTAAGACTTTATCTTTCATTGCCAACATAAAGGAGACATGTATTTGAGTATGTTTCTCTAATATGAGCCAGACATTCTTGTGGTGTGTGCTGGGAATTGTTTTTTCCCCTTTTCTTTTTCTTATTGCAAATGTGTGTCAGTCAATCTGCAATCATGTCAAATATAGAACAAATATAGAATGATTACTGTGGACCATTTGTGCTGCAGCTGAAGTTAACTGGTCAGATTAAGGGATATGCCAAGGGCAATTCCAATAACAATATTACATGCCAGAGATGGTGTTACCTCAAAACAAAAGCTCAAATGTTTCATAGCTGGCCTTTTTCTGATAACACAATGGTAAGACTATATTTATGCAACTTAAACATATAATTAATTTATGATTAGATCTTGAGGGTCAACACACCAAAAATGGTAAAACTGTTAGCCTTTGACACATTAAAGAGATCTTTACCTACTGCTTAAAACGTTGGTGTGTCAAACTAACTATAAGGACTCAGAAAGCTTTGTTATAATAGCAGAAACAGTGTTATGCCATGAAAATGTGTACAGAACTGAGCAGGCTAGACCTGTAGCAAAACGTGTGCTACCTGTATATAACAAGCAAAACTTATCAGCTGTAGACATACTCTCTTTTAAATGTAGGAAAAGGGTCACATAGCTAGGTTTTGTACTAGAGAGAATAATATTGTTCCACCTATGCAAACTATTGCCATAGAAAAGTATGCTACTTGGGGTGTTATAACTATGGAAACTGACAAATTATCTGTTATAACTGAGACTGAATTTTGTTACTGTGCTACTGCAAAGTTAATTAAGTGCAATGTCTTAATTATAGACAAAGAGCTGCAAAGACTGCTAGACTCAGGCCGTAAAGTCATGCTGATAAAGGAGCAGTATGTATATAGTCAGCAAATCTTTACTAACAAAGATGTTCTTGTATTCATAGAGAGAAGAAACAGCATCCCCATTTCTCAGCTAGAAATATAAATTATATTTGGTAAGGTAGTTAATCCTTTTGCTATAGCACCTGATTTACACATCATGATAATAGTAAAAGATTTTCGCCACTTTAAAGATTTGCAGAAGCAGTGAAAAGAAGGTATGCCTTTTGAGAGACAACTCTATCAAAATGAGAAATAGAACCAGCAATTAAATAACCCTACAGATAATTCAGTGTCTATTATGGAAAAGGGAAGGGAGGCAACCACCAGAAACAGCTATTAAACTGTATGAATCAATCAAAGATCAGGAAATAGTGTTAGAAGGCCTTAAAGATACAAACAAAAGTTGTTTAAAGATTCAAGAAGAAACAGCCACTGCACTTAATGATATATGTCACTATACAGCTATGGTAGGGCAGCCTGCAGGGCCAGAACATGTCAGAGTTGGAAAATAACATTCTGCAGCTGGAAGGTGTCACAGGGCAGAGTGAAGAACTGACTAACAAAGCTGTACAGATGGAATCACTCAGTGTGAAGTTGGTATTCAATAACATTGAGATACAGAGGGTCACATAAAAATAGAAAGAAAAAGGAGAGGATATTGTATACTAAGAAACAAGATAATCCTGATCAGAGCAGTAATGATATTCGTGTTGTGCAAAAATTCAGGAATACTAAACAGAAGAGAAAGAGGTCTATGCATGAGCTTCATAAAGGAAAGGAGCAAGAAAAATGAAAAAGGTAGACACAGCAACTAGACATATGACCCCAGTGACTGTATTGGTAGCATAAGTAGCACCTGCTACCTCACAATAGGCTCTCCCTGTGGAAACCCCAGAGCTGGACAACTTGCAGATAAACTGCTTAAAATTTAAAAAGGCCCAATGAGAAAATGCTACTTTCAACAAAGCTAACTACTTCTTACTTATACTCAGTGCTATGAACTTACTGTAAAAATTAAATAAAGATGGAAAGTAAGTA
>NC_056744.1:220055201-220150201 GCF_019279795.1 Protopterus annectens
TTAGCGACCCATTTAACGATATAAGGGTTGATGCCTATTTGGATGAATTTGTCAATGATGCCTGAGTGGGGGAGAGTGTCAAATGCCTTGACTAAGTCTAGGTGGGCTGTATGCACAGATTTCCCCTCGTCTAGGACCTTGGTGACTGTCTCGAAGAAGTCCACCAGGTTTAACAGGCATGATCTCCCTTTAACAAATGTGGGTGTTATGCAATTTCAATGGAAAGTGAAATGAAGCTACAAAGAGTCATTGGGTAGTGATGTTGCTGGGGTGGAATTGTTGAATTCTATATTTGCCTGTCTGCACTGACAAATCATTATAAACTACACACACACACACACACACACACACACACACACACACACACACACACACACACACACACACACACACACTCACACTTGTATATGTGATGTCTTATGTAAAATTAGTCAGTGTTGTTCAACACTTTTTCAAGTTAAATCGCACCCTTTGTTCACAAGATGAGTCCTTTGGATTCTCATGCTTAAGGCCTGGGAAATAGTTGACATAATTGCTAGTCAGGGGGGTATTAAGCATCATTCTTGAAGGTGATTAGTCAGACTGCTTTAACCAGAGGAGGCAACTTGCAAGTTCTGCCGCTATTTAAGTTTTAAGGGAGATACTGCCTTTGAATTTTAATAGATGTCCAACTTTCTGGAGAAAATGTTTTCCCATCTCCCAACAAAGTGATGTAAGGCCATCAGATGCTGCATCTGTACCACCTTCACATTCATAGTAGCAGGCAGTACTCAGTCCAAGACCTGGGGCACTGGTGACATAAACAATTACCTTTCTTCTGAGCCATTTAGTCTTCAAGTTCTCATTTCTTATTTATATTCAAGGTGTGTTAGATTTTTTTATCATACTCATGATGCAGATATAAATGTCCATCACAGCTCAGTCTGGCAGTAAACATCACTGTATGGTTGTAAGCTGCAAATGAGTTTCGTCCAGCAGGCATATGGTTTAATTCCCTCTTTTTTCCATCTGCATACTGTGTGCCTCTCAACAAGTTATAAGGCTGCATTGTGGTTAGTGGGTCTCATCTGGTTAAAAACAAAATAAATAAATAACATTGCACTTCAAGTTGCTTATAATGACAGTTTCTTTTAGAGCGACTTCTTTGTCACTTTTTCACTTTACCGCATCCCTCCCCCATCACCAAGTATATGATGTTCCTATCACCTAAACTAAGCCGCATTACTCTTTTTTTTTCTTTTTTTAATGCAGCAATAAAATATTGGTAAGTCTGTATGTTCCTCACTAGAGGAGAAAAACAAACAAAAAGTCATTTATTTATCTTAAGTTGTGACTCATAGAAACTAAACATGTTCCATAGAGCAGACTGTGCATTTTGCAGAATAAATTCATTTAAATGATTTTATTTTGTGTTTCCAGTCCTGAGAAGCTAAGGCCATATGTCAGCTAACAAACAATTAGTCAAGCAGTATCCTTCACTTTAATCATTTCCTTATTTCTGCCATTAATTTGCTATAGATATAGCAAATCTACTGCCTTCCATTTACCAACACTACAATCACTCTGGTACATTTCCACTAAGAATAATTATTTGCATTTTTAACAGTCCGATAATTAATGGAACATTAGAAGTCTGGGAAGACAGAATAAAGACTCTCTTAAACTTCTGATCATTTTCTTCATTAGCAATTGTCAAGCAGTGTACTCTGTAAACATTTCTCCGTTTTAAAAGTGATATTACATGCCAATGCACGTGAAGTTCAAATTTAGCTGTGACCTCCACAAAAGTGAATGCTTTGCGCATGCCAGACTTCTGCCTCCCCTCTCAGTTATTTATTCTAGAGTTCTCACTAACAATGGTCCACTCACATGTCAACATGGCCAAAGTATTTCTCCAAAGTCTTTTAAACAGGCTCTTGAGTAACAAACAGGCAATGCAGACATTAGTATTATACAGGTATTTAGTCCACTTAAGCAATCAAGATATCAATGAATGGAAGAAACCATTTGCTATTACACAAAATTAAGGCAGCCTGCAAACAGAAAATGCAGTAACTAATATGAACATCCATTTTAGCCGTATGTTTTCTGAATCATCTATTCTACATTTATGAAGTTTTACTGAGTTTATATTAAATATTAAGAAAAAAATGCAGGAGAAGGAACAAACTGCCCCAAGAAAATGTTTTAGGTTGGGCTATTACAGACTTGTAAGACATAATATTTCATTCAAGAGAAATCTTGATGAGTGGATGGGAGATCGTAAGTTTACCCCACGGATCACATCTGTGTCACTACTAGACAGGGGCACAGTAAACTAATTCTATTATATAAGGGGACCTTCATTGTGTCACTACTAGACAGAGGCACAGTATTCTAAATTTATTCTGTACATTTTTGTACCATTTCATGGGGTGGCAAAAGCCACATCACTATGGCTAGGCTTACAAATGCCCCAGGGCAGATAGCCTAGTACTAAACTATGAAACTATGAAACTATGTCTAGTTATTTAATTCCAAGTACTTGAAAGCTTTTTCCTCTACTGTTTGGAAACAGTGCAAATAATCCCTTGAAACACTGCTGGTTGTGATAATCATCCATCCACCCATCCATCCATCCATCCATCCATCCACCCATCCACAACCCTTTTTCCCATTTTTGTACGTGGGATTGGGATGTAACTTCAACACTGACAATCATCTAGAGCCAAGGTTTACACTGCTAGGTGACTATCCCTGCCATAGTAGTTCTTCCACACTACACACTTGTACCCACACTCCCATCTATGGCCAATTTAGAGTGCCCAATCTGATATCTGGCCAACAAATGTTAAGTAAGTTATATTTTTTGCAGGGGGCAAGCCTCCTTGCAACCTCCCCTGTGGGAGAGGGGGGTGACTTTACACCAAAACACCTTCTTACTTAAATATACCAAGTCCAAAACTGCACAGACGCAGAAGAGTTAAATACTCCTCCTCCTCCACATTTGTGAAAAGTCAAGAGTTAGTATATTTAAGTAAGTGGATAGAATATGGAAGGAGAATGCTGGTAGACTTTTCTAGCCTGAAAAAAAATGTTTATATGCATTTTTGAGTGAGCTTTTAAATATTTAAGAAAATATGAGTGCAGTTCACAAACCAAGCTACACTCAAATGTAGCAGTTCAAAATTATGAGACATAATAGAATTTACCTCAATGTTATATAATAGTTTTATCAAAGGATATAACTTAGTTCCGCTATTTTAAATGTATCCATAAATAAGGTATTAAAACAACATTTCCACATAGAGAGCTATCTCACAGTGCTGTTAATCTGTCATTTTTGTAATCAAAGAAGAGTTGTAGTTACTCTCTGTATAAAAATTTTCCTTGAAAACATTTGATATCTGTAAATACAAGAGACTGTCTTGTCAAGAAACCATTCTATGTTCATATAATTTCTTTCATATTTCGGTTACCTCACGTTTTTGTGAAGGACAAAGCATGCAATGCCCTTGTTTTAGCCAAGGAAGCCTAACTGTTCAGAAATAGTCTACAGTCGGATTATTTATTATGCACTGCGGAAAACAGGATGTGGTGGAAGGGTTGCGCTGTGTATGTGTGCATATGTGTGTGTGGCTGTTTATATTCTTAGGTTACAAAATCACATTTGTCTGCCTTCCTATTTTTAAGTTACAAAAAAGCATACCAATGTAAATGCTAGGGTAGGAAATGCATAAAGAATGTGTTCTTTAGAACCACTGGAATCTATTAAGAATTCCTATTTGTTAAATAGATTGTGAACAATTCTGTATTATTTATATCCTGTGGAGAACAAGGCATAACCAGGATTAGGGAAAGATTAATATGAATAACCAAAAGACAACAACAGGTGTGTTCTATGTGTTTTTCTTGTGAATTTCAAGGCTGGGACTCAATAAGGGCTACTGCCAGCAGCATACCATAACACAGGTGGTCAACGTCTAGTGGACACTTTCTAATTCAAAGACAGGCCCACAGCAGTGATTCTACCTCCTTGTAGAACACCATGGTGGTCCAGCTCCATGGCAATGCCACATGTTAATGAGGTATTCCAGGGGAGTGAGATATGTTATTTAGCCATGTGCTGTCCTCCAGAAATGCCTGTAGCAAGGAAGTTATGCAGCAGAGTGAGTCAGAGAGTCACTCAGTTGCATAAAGTAGCATGGCCAGCTGTGCGAATGAACACAGCAAACATGCTGTGATCTTCCATTATAATCAATAGGAGAGTCTGTGCTGTAGGTAGATCTTGGGATGTTTAGCGGAGAGTTGATGGTGGGAGTGGTGGGAGTGTGTGCATGTGTGTCTGTCTGCAGGAGTATGATTGTTCTCTGGTGACTCTGTGTGTGTGTGTGTGTGTGTGTGTGTGTGTGTGTGTGTGTGTGTGTGTGTGTGTGTGTGTGTGTGTGTGTGTGTGTGTCTGTCTGTCTGGCTAATTTCAGTAGAATTGTTAGGTGGGGGATTTTATTTATTTATTTATTTATTTGCAGTTGGTTTACCAGGATAGTCCATTGGGCCAAAATGAACCCGTTTTCAATGGAGTCCTGGGGAGAAAAGCTCCAAAAACAATCTAGGTTACAGTAGGTTATAAATGATAATTAAACAAAAATTAAGACTCACTTAAACAATATCAAATAGTACAGGAAACATTCGGAGTAATACAGACTTGTGATGAAACTTACAGATGATACAGACTAACAAGAGGAATATTGCAAAGTAAATACTGAGAAGTCATTGTGTATTAGGAAGCATACACATTAAGAGGTGCAGCCTAGTGCATTTTTTGGAAATACCATAGGAATAATAATAATAAAATATGAGTTGGGGGAAAATAATAAGGGAAATTGCTGGTGTAAATAGGGGAAAGGAGGAAGATGGACATTACCAGTGTTAGTTATGTGGGGTGGGAATAAGAGCATTCCCACTGGGATACTAGATGTGAATGAAGAGATTTTTTGAAAATAAAATGGTTACAGGTTGTGCGAATGGATGGAGGTAGGGAGTTCCAGAGGCATGCTAGGCCATAGGATAAAAGATTTTTACCTGGGGGACGATTTGGTTTGTAGACTTCTAGTAGATTTTGATTGTTGGACCTTAATACTCTATCAGGTAGGTGCATTTTAAAAGCAGTAGAAAGGGAGGGACAGAGGGAGGGGTTGAAAATGAGCTTGTGTGCAAGACTTAGTTGAGTATAGGTTAGGTGACTGGGTAGTTCTAGCCATTTTAGTTTTTGGAGAGAGGAACAGTGGTGGGTGGAGGACTTGTGGCTGGAAGCGAATTTGGCGATTTTGTTATAGCAAGAGGAAAGTTGCGTTATTAGAGAGGACTGTAGATTAGTTAGGAGTAGAGCTCCGTAGAGAAGGGAGGGGATAAGAAATGAAGTAGAAAGAGTGATTTTAGTGTCAGGTGTAAGGTAATGGTTTTGTCGGTAGAGCATACCTAGTTTTTGATGGGTTTTTTTATATTTAGTTGTAGGTGGGAGTTGAATTTGAGCTGGTTATCAACTTGGACCCCAAGTAACTTGGTCTCTGATACCAGTTCTAGAGGTGAGTTGTTCTGACTAGTAATAGAGAATGTGTTTATATTGAAGGAAGTGACTTTGGAGGGGGTAAATAACATTAATTTGGTTTTAGAGGCATTGAGTGCTAGGTGATTACTTTCCATCCATTGCTCAGTGGTTGAAAAGGCATCTTGGGTAAGCTTTAGGAGTGTGGGGATGGATGTGGCAGAGCAGATAATAGTTGAGTCATCTGCATATTGGATGATGTTTGAGAATGGGATAGAGTTGCGGAAATCATTTATAAATGTATTAAAAAGAGAAAAGGACCCAGTATGGAGCCTTGGGGAACACCGGTAAGGGTATTAAGAAAAGATGAGGTGGCCTTTTCCATTTTACTGTTTGATATCTATTGGATAGGTAACTGGAGAACCAGTTTAAAGAGGAGGGGGATAGGTTAAGTTTTGAGAGTTTAGTTAAGAGCAGGCTGTGTGAGATAGTGTCAAAGGCCTTAGAAAGGTCAAGTAGTAGGGGAGAAACAATTTGGCCAGAGTCGCGGGCTTTATTTACAGTTTCAAGGAAGGAGAGGAGGGCTGTCATAGTGCTATGATTTGGTCTGAATCCATGTTGTGTGGGAGTTAGTAGGTGATTATCTAAGAGATGTGGTAGGAGTTGAAGTTGGATACACTTTTCTAGGAGTTTGGAGATGGGAGACAGGATGGCGATGGGGCGGAAATTAGTAATATTGTTATTGTTGCCACCTTTATGTAAAGGTATTATAAAGGCCTTTTTCCAGATTTGGGGTACTATACTTTCTTGGATAGAGCGGTTGATTAGAATGCTAATGGGGTAGGCAATTGCTTCAGCAGCTATGCTAAGAAAGTAAGAAGGGATGTTATCAGGAGCATTAGTGCATGGCTTCAGTTTCAGAAGGAGTTTCTTTATCGTAGAAGTGGGTATAGGTTTTAATGAGAATAGAGGTGAGTGGGAGGAGGGGCTATTAAGGGGTGATGAAGTTGTTGAGGAAGTCAGAGTAGGTGAAGAGGTGGAGGGTAGAGAGTTACTAGATGGTAAAGAGGAAGAGGTAGCAGTGCAGGGTAGAGGGTTGGTAGGAGAGGGTGGTGGTGTGTTGGAGAAAGTGGTGGTGTTAGAGAATGTTGAGGTTAATTTGGAAATAGATTCAATGAAAAAAAGAGTTAAACTGGGTAGCCAAGTCTAAATCAGGAGCATTAGGGTCTGGGGTGGGGGTGTCTGGTTTTCAGGGGTTAAGGAGCGTAGAGATACCTTTCCAGAATTTTTGAGGGTTTGTTTTATTATTATTTTGTAGTATGGAGAAATAATTTTGTCGATCAGAGATGATGAGCTTTTTTACTTTATTTCGAAGTGTTTTGTATTCATTATGGACTAGGGGACTCCTGTTTTTCTGGTAATGTGCCCAGACTTTATCTCTGTGCCGCATGGTTGATAGTGTGTTTTTGGTAAGCCAAAGGGCGGTTTTAATTTTTATTCTCTTTGTCCTTAAGGGAGCCTGGGAGTCTAGTAGTTTCAAGAATGTTGAGTTGAAGTGGGCAACTGCATTATCCAGGGATAATGTTTTTAGACAATTCCAGTTTATTGCTTTTAGAGAGTTTGAAAAGGTTGTTGGGTTAAAGTTTTTTTGGTTACGGATAGTAATATAATTATGCGTGCGATGTAGAAGTTGGGGGAGTCGATGAGTGAAGATGAGTATGTGGTCACTAAGGGGATTGGGAAGAGTGCCACTATCAGAAAAATAGTGGGGATGAGAGACTAGAATCCAATCCAGAATAGTGCCGCTAGAGAGGTTTTTTGAGGGGCGTGTTACAGAGTTGATTAGCTGTGAAAAATTGTAGAGTTTGATGTTGTAGAAGACTGAATGGAGGCCCAGTTAATATTCATGTCCCCTAAGATTATAGTTTCATTGCTAATGTTGTTGGAGAGCCAGGAGAGGATATCTTCAAGTGTAGAAATATTATCCCCTGGAAGGAATGTAGAGGGAAGCTATAAATATGTATGGATCAGTAGAGTAGGTGTGTGTGTGTGTGTGTGTGTGTGTGTGTGTGTGTGTGTGTGTGTGTGTGTGTGTGTGTGTGTGTGTGTGTTTAGTGTGGATCAGTAGAGTAGGTGTGTGTGTGTGTGTGTGTGTGTGTGTGTGTGTGTGTGTGTGTGTGTGTGTGTGACTGTGTGAGTGCTTCTGGGTAATTGCCTACGAAAGTGCTGTTTAGCACTGATAGTAATTACACCCAATTCAGAGTCATGCAAATTAGCCAATGATGAGGTCTTCCTCATAGTGACTAAACATATCTCTGAGCTGTATTTCCCACATTCATGTAAACTGTGACTTTTGGCCACTCCAGTTTACACAATCACAGGGATATTTTGTGAATCCTAACCCAAGAGTAATGTAGCCTCACGCCGCCAGAGAGTGAATTAACATCCATATGAACAACTTAAGGCAGAAATGTGTGTCACTCTATGTTGAAGGAGTTCTGGGTTCAGGAATACAGTATAAATCAAGGATGGGTGATATACAGACTTGCAGGGTGAATATCTGTAAGCAGCTTATCTGCTTGGTGTGTCTATATGAGGAGGGATATGTGATCTGCCACTGACTTTCAACTCCACAGTGAAATCCCAGATCTGCAACTGCTACATAGTAAGGGTGGGACCTGTCATTGCCAGTCTTACATGTAAGTGAACTTCGTGGCTGCCTAGGGTGATATTCAGCTAGTAAAGCCTTTCTGCTCTTTATTTATTTTTAAATAAAGATAGGCTGCTGCTGTGTTTGTTACATAAATAAACGTACCAGTATACCTCTTAACTGCATGTCTTTTGGAAAATCACACATTTCTTCTTAAATTAACAGTTTGCTATGACATGTTTAAATCACATTTTTATTTATCCCTTGTGTCTTCTTAAGTCTTGCATCATCAGGCCTTCCCTGCAGCTTAGTGGCATCAACAACGTCAGACAAAGTCACTACAACCATGAGAATGCAAGAGAGACCATTTGTAAGGCAAGCTGCTGGGGGGGGCGGCACCATAGAGTATTTTTGGATTCCCTGTCTTGAAACAAAATGCAGTTTCTGTTTGTATTTCTGTATTTGCATTATGACCTTTATGTATTTTCAACAGAGGCAGTGTCTGATGGTTCCATGCAGTGTGAGAAGATTTTCTCAAGCAATTTTGGTCGTTATGCTAGAGATGAGCAAGACTTTCTAGCAGCTAAAAATGGTGTCAACTCTTTCAAACTTGCCTAGTCTCTGAATATAAATATGTGCCAGAAGACAGAGGTGCTTCAAAGCTGCTATGTATTAGACAGTAATAATTTATATACAGGAAGAACTGCATGTTTAAACCCTGACTGCATGCAGTACAATTATATTTGTTTGCTGTCAGATTTTCAGTTGCCAACCTTGTCGTTATGTTGCATTGATTTCGCAGATATGATGCTCCCCATATAAAAATAGTTTCATTGTAAAATTGAACTCTTATTACATATTCTCAAAATTTACATTAAAAGAAGAAATAATCTAGCAGTCAGTGAGAACAGTTCATGTTCTCAGTGTACCTTAGCTCCTACATGATTATCACATACAAAACATATTTGGACAAATTAAAGTGGTATCTTTGTATTATTCCAGGAAAAGAAGCTTCTGCAATTTTTCATAAGGTCTCTGTAGACTGCATTGCTTATTTTAGCTAATTTATTTTTCAAGTAAATCTCTTTTGTAGCCTGTCATGTTACATTATTTTTATGTCTCTTTGGATTTTACATCCATTCAGTAATAATAATAATAATTAATTTGTATTCCACAGGTCCTAAATATTCCTTTGTGCTGCCACAGAGACCTTTCACATTATGTATATACTATTATAATGAGGCTAGCAGTTGGCTGAGTGGAGCACAAAATAGCAAATAATTCCTTGGAAGCATCTTCTTTTTATACCTGACAATAGATCATGTAAGTGAATACTGTTAACCAAACCTGACTGTAGCCATGTCCATATTTTTTGCATTTTATTAGGTTATAAAATATATTCTATGGAACAGCTGATGTTTTAGTTTTTTAAAACAACTGTGTCAGAATCAGATATTATGCATGTCAGTTTAATATTTTGCATTTGCATGCAGGCTGAGTTTTATCCACCATGTGGTTTTAATACTGTAAATGCCATATTTTACACTGAGTTGTATTTACAACACTCCCATATTTGAGTTTCAGACTTGGTATCCTTTAGAAAATGCATACTAGGCAAAACCTGTTTATATTTCAACTTTCTAATTATATAAGAGAAGTATTTAAAATCTGTCCCTGATTGTGGGCCCCCACCCATTATTTTCAGCTGTGTCTCTGGTTCTTGCCTTAAGAAGTTGAGGGAGGGAGTTTATTTTTTTTTATTTTATGAGTCAGATATTGGGGGGGATGTATATATATATATATATATATATATATATATATATATATATATATATATATATATATATATATATATACAGACAAATATAATTGTTGAGTTGTCTGTGGAGGAAAGGATGAACTGAGGATTAATGTGATTTGTGTGAAGCAGTTGGAATGTTTTAATGTGTAACTACTGTTTGCGCTGAAGAAAGTTGAAATGCATTCCAGGGACATCATTTTTGCCACAATCAGATGTCTGAAGTATAGACCCATTGCTGGATAGGGATGATAGTTCCAATTGAAAAGAACTCCATCAGAAACAATGTGATCTCTACTTCCTTCCTTCCTTTTATATACTTAAAAAAGGCACAAAAAACACCATCAAAATATAAAGGTATACACACATTAAAAATACCAATACTATTCCCAGACTTCCTACACCAATACTATTAAATATAAAAGTAAATATTGTATGAAAAACCTTAATAGCAGATGCATTCAGAATTAGTAAACAGTAAAGAAATGAAATAATTTATATGATCAATTTAACTATTTAATAACATTTTAGAAAGGTTTGGTTCTAGGAGCCCTATGACAGGCAGTCTGATTTAATTTTCAAAATAGGTTTGATATATAAGTCATTAATACCCAGTGTGGCAGTGGCAATTAATAAAACTTGCCAGTGAAGCTCCCTCTTCTCAACAAAGGTTTCCCAATCACCACCCCTTTCCAGGCATTCTACCTTTTCTAAAATGGTAAAGTCAAATTTCTTAAAATCCTTGCTCACCAAAGAATGCTTGTAATGGGCATTACAAGAGTTGGCTTTACTAGTTGCATACACATGCTGATAGATTATTGTTCACAAAGGTCCAGCAGTCTTTCCTACATAGAATGCTGCACAAGATAGACAGAAAGATATATATATATATGTATATACACAACATCCTTAGTATTACAGTCAAATCTGCCCTTGACTGTAACCTTCCATAGAAAAACTGCTGCCTTGAAAAATAAATCTACATTGTTTGCAGGTTCTGCACTGCTTCATTCCTTGACCTTTGGTAAAAACATTGCCATAATTTCTGCCTGCTTCTCAGATGGTTTTAAAATTCTGATGAAGTCTTCTATGTAAAAGATGAAAGCACTTAATCTTGGTGTGTTTTTACTGCAATAAACAGCGTTCATATACAGGCTTGTCTGGTGTGTTTTTTTCTGTTTGGTTCCTGGTCTTCTGTTATTCGCACTGCACAAGATATTTGGGTTTTAATATTTTTGTTGTTTTTAAAACCAAATCTATGTTGTTACCCCAACCAATTGGTTAACCTGAGGCATCCAAAAGCAGTACTCCAGTGTGCACTGATGGAACTATTCAAAGAATGAATAAAGTTATTTGTATGAAGCAGCTGGAATGTTTTAATGTATAACTACTGTTTGTGCTGAAGAAAGTTAAAATGCATTCCAGGACACCATTTTTCTCACAATCCAATGTCTGAAGTATAGACCCAGTGCTGGATAGGGATGACAGTTGTCTATGGATGAAAGGTATGGCCCTTTTGTCATTTGCTCAGTTTAAACAGACACTAAACTGGTGTGCAAGATAAGTGTGCATTTGTGTGAAGTAAGATGGAATACCTTATTGTGATTCTTATGTTTTTACCACGGTCAGATATCACAGATTTACACAGTCAGTAATGTGGCTGTAATTGATGGCTAAAAAGGCCAGCCATTGATGCAAGTGACTTACCTCTGCTGTTATTTGATCACTACTAAGCAACAGACTCCAATCTGGTGTGGCAGGTGTAGTGTCACACAATGCATTTTATTTGCTGAAATACATGTAGAACTATGGCTATATTGGTTGTCTGTTTGTGGTGGTGGAGATACAGTAGATTTAAGAGTAGCAAGTGGGCCAATATTTCTTTCATTTTCCATCAATTGCATTAGTAATGCAAATGATAAGTGGTTATCTTAGGTAGTAGAGTAGGAGGATGTGTGTGTGAGTAAGTGATCATTATGGGTTTTGGTTGTGGTGTCCTCTATGGAGTCTGCATGCTCTCCCCATTTATGTGGGTTTATCCATGTATTCTGGTTTCCTTCAGCACTTCAGTGGTGTGAAATAGGTGAATTGACATATTTTAGTTTGCTGTTGGTAAGCATGCAGAGTGTGTGTATATGGTTATTTATGCATCATGTTACAGAACTGACATGTCAGAAGCAATGACAGTATGAATGTTATGTAAAAATCAGTGCATCTTATGAAAGACCAAAGGGCCAGTGTGTATGGGTATATATGTGTGTGGGTGTGTGTTTGTGCGCGCGCGCACACACACACACACACACACACACACACACACACACACACACACACACACACACACACACACACACACACACACACACACACAGAGTGTTGCCAGGCACATATGTAACTCTTCTGTGTAGCAATGAAAAACTGGACGTCATTATCTCTGGAAAAATAAGGCATTAAGTGGACCACAGACTTCAGAGATAAATCCTAAAAGCTTCTTGAGGCCTGATATCAGCCACATCCCAAAATGTACAGGAGGATTTTGGTACAGATTTAGTAGTGGTTTCTGCCCTGAACCTAAGCTAGCCTAAACCAGCTCTGCTGAAAAATGGTATGCACAAAAGGTCATTATACCTTATGTGAGGGGCAAAGGATGTTCAGTTTATTATTTCTTTAACTTTCCTGACAAACCTCAGTGGTGTGAACAGATGGTAACTGTTCAGGCTGGGGACAGTGTGATAATTATTTCTTTAACTTTCCCCACAAACTCATTGATGTTCACAGGTGGTCACTGTAGCTAATTTCGAAGCAAGAATTTGGAATGCATTGCTTTGATCATTATTTTATTTCTTGCAATCAGACATCAGATGTTGAAACAGGTGGCTATATTTTGTGGGTAGGGGTAATGGGGCATGCTGTTTGCATGCATCTGACAGAAATAGGCTGACATAAGTTAATGTTTTCTTTTGTTCTTTCAGTTTCATCTGAATATATCAGTGAGGTATACATAAGGTGATTGTCTTTTTGGGGTAGAGGTGAGGAGACATGCTGTATATGTTTGACAGCAGACACTTGAAATATATGGCTACTGCCATTTTTGCTTTGACTTTCATCCCTACTAGGGATACACAGTAAGAAACTATCTTTTTTTTTAGGGGGGGTAGGGATACAGGCATTCTCCCAAATATGATTTATATATCCTCAAAGGCATTTGTCTTCTTAGTTTATAGTTAACTGTTATTTTGCCAGGCACAGCCTACTTCTTCCTTGCTTATGTTTTTTGTTCATGCTATTACTGGATTAAAAGATTTAATCACATATGTTTATTTATTCCCTTGGTTACAAATGATAGGCCAAGCGAGACAGTTTTCCATAGCATTCCAGGCAGAAAAGCTCTATGACATTCCAAAGAGATACACAGACAACAGTGTTTATGATAAGGATCAATTGAATAAAAAAACAGTATAAAATAGTCAAGTAAATGACATAAATAAAATATTAAGTAAAAGTGATTAAAAACAGCAAAAATACTCATTGTTACATCCATTCATCCACAATCCTTTTTCCCATTTTTTGCACATGGGATCACGGTGTCAAATCAATAGTGACAATCATCTAAAGCCAATGTTCACACCACCAGGTGGCTAGCCCTGCTGTTGTTGCTCTTCCATACTACACACACACACACACACACACACACACACACACACACACACACACAGACATATAAATAAAACAATAGAAGTCACCACAATGCCAAAAATCCACAGAAATAGGTGTTTATTAATAAAAAAACAACAAGACTTAGTGCTTTCTCCTGTGTCATATAGGCATCATCAGAGTCATTTTGTATCCCATAAACTCCCCTTATATAATTCAACTCAACCAATTAACATAACTAATCAATTCAAATTCAATCACATTTAAAGAAACAAAGTCAGGCTGCGTACAATCACAATACAAAGCATCAAATCTATGTTAAAAATTGTTCACCTAAGAATATATATTTCCAACTAGAGCACACATGCAAAAATTAATAAAAAATAACAATAAAACAACACTACCATATATATGTTGTATCGAATTTGCGTGGACCTTAGTTTTAAAAAACTAGTCATGGAACAATCATTTTTTATACCTGGGGATACTGTGGCATTCAGTCTCAATTGCCACAAGGTCTCTCTAAGCTCTAATAAAGTTTTGTCACCACCTCCTTTATCATTGTGCTTACCTCTGTCAATAATGAAAAATAGAATTTTTTTAAAACCATCAACTATTTCACTGTAAAAAAAGAATGCATTCGTGTTTTCTTCTTTTTTTCGTATCCCTGAGATGTTCTGCCATTCTGTCACCCTTCAAGTGGGTTTTCTCTATATAAAATGCAGGGCAGGTACTACACAGGGCAATATACACTACCATTTTGGTATTACAGGTAGCATGTCCTGGACACTGAATAGTCCTTCCATAATCTTCAACTGCCATGTATGGACTCTCATGTATAAATCTACAAAACTTACACATGCAACATTGACCCATTAAAGAATTGTAGAATTTATTAGGACCATCTTTATTCATTTCAAAAATTTCCTTTAGGTTCCTCTCTCTACTGTAGGTCACACTTGGTCATTCACCTAGTTTGTTTTTGATCTCACTAGTTATAATTAAATCCCACAAATTGTTAATAACCCCTTTTAGTGCCACAGGTTCCTGGTTAAAAATGTATAACCATTGTCTTAACTTGTGGTGCTACTTGGGGTGAATTAATTTTGGTCCCTGTACTCAATTGTGTGTGTGTGTGTGTGTGTGTATATATATATATATATATATATATATATATATATATATATATATATATTCATGTTTTCTCCGGATCACATTCCTAGTTTTAATCAATAACAGAACAGGTGACCCCGTCATCACTAACCAATCTAGAAAGGTAGACCATCTGTCCTTTGACTACACCTTTCTTCTGGTAGGCTGGATAGCAGCTGTCTATAAATATTGGAACACAGATCTCCAGTCTGGGTGTGTTTGTACAGTAAAATAGCCAAAATGTTTATCTCGTATAGCCCAACATTATGGATAAATCTCAAAAAATTAGTGGTGCTACTTAAATAGGAAACAAGATCCTCTATCATTTCCTTCTTACCACGCCACAAGATAAGGATGTCATCAAGGAATCACACCTCTAAGATAACATCCTTCATAGAAGGGGAAACAAATAGCAAACTTCCTTTCTCATTCTGTTAGGACTAAGTTTGCATACATGGGGGCACATTTTGCCCCCATGGCCACACCAGATTTTTGCTTAAAATATTCCCCCTCAAAGTCCAAGTAATTTCTGTGATTCTAATGATGCCTATATGACACAGGTGAAAGCACTAAGTCTTGTTGTTTTTTATTAATAAACACCTATTTCCGTGGATTTTCAGCATTGTGGTGACTTCTGTTGTTTTATTGTTGTTTTTTATACCACTTCGTGTGATTATCAGTGGTTCACATTTACACATATACTTATAAATATTTACATAACTTACAGATTGATGCTGTCCTGCCTGATGCAGTAACTATTAAAATGGATATCTCACTGAAAAATGTTGTAAATGAAAATAGATAAAAGTTCCAGACTCCAGCATGCATCTATATTGCTTCTGGGTGTTTTACCAGCCTGCATACTCATGGATTAATTTGATTATTTATTCTACAGTTTTTATAATGCAGGCTTAGCCAGCTAGGGTGTGTTAAAAGTATGCAGGAAAGAACACATTTGAAAAATATGACTGAACTTCTGAATGGTGTAGGGAAAACCAAGAGATGTGTGCAGATGGGGAAGCAGTGGGCAGCAGGGAGGGAGGCATTTCACTTAAGGATGATCTTGGAACCAGTACTCTCAAATTGGGGAAGTAATGAATTATATATGGTACCTGCTGCTGCCACTGGAAATCTGGTCCTAAGGAAAGAAAACAACTGTAAAAAACCCATGTGGTCTTCAACGAAATCTCCCATTTATATATTTCCATCAAAATTTCCTCAGAGATGTTCATGCAAATTACTCTTTCCACTCACACACACACATGAACACACGTGTACACATGCATACATATCACATCTACACAAACACAAATTAACCACACAGCCAATAAATCTAAGCACCATGAAAGTACAACTCCCCTCAAACAAAAAAGAAACTCCCTCATAGAGTTACACAAGACACATTGCCAGCAACTGCAGGAATAAATTCTATAGTTTTGACTATGCATAAGCAAACCAAGAGAACATTGCTGAATAAGGTTTGGTGCAGTAATTATAGTCTGGTTATGGATAATAATAAATGCATAGCTGAGGGTGGGGTACCAGAGGAAAAGATCATAATAAATAAAATATTAACTTTCAGATTTATGTATTTTATTTCCTTAAAAATAGTTACAGAGAAATGTAATTTACCATAAAACAGACACAATGATAGTCTGGTTCGTGCATTCATTAGTTTTCTAATGAATAAACTACTAGGCCCTAGTTAATCATCCTAGATAAAGTAAAGCTTATTGAAGCATCACATCTGTTCCACACATTCTGCTATTTACGCATAGATTCTTGATATTCCATCTCATTCAAGGAATGGTTTCATGGGTATTTGTTTTAACACATATGAGAGTACCAAATAGGAATAAGGTATTGCCTTTTACTCTCTTACCTGGTCAGAAGTAAATTGCAGTATAGCAGATCATTCCTGCATGAAGTAGGGGAATAGTGTGGTGTACATGAAGCCAAGATCTGTAGACCAATATTAAACATAAGACTCTAAATTCTTCAGAAGAACGCTATCTTATTTATTGAGTGAGACAAACTATAGTGTGATATACCTTGCACAAAGAAAAATAAATAGTCAGAAAATTTAATTTTTACTTTGAAAACATCTTATAACGTAATTGCAGAGAATCAGGACACTACAAGGGCAGATGGGAGAAAGCCTCACTATAGGGTTTATGAATTATGCTACACATCTTGCTTCCTGGTATTGCTTTGTTTGCCAGCACACCCATTAATTAACTTGTGCTAAGTAAGGGATCTTCACTATCTGATGTGTTCTAATGTTATTAGCTTGGAAAAACACATGCAAAGGTAACTGTGGGTCTCCCTGCAGGATATCCACTCAAAAGTGCCTGGTCATCAGATTCAATGTCAAAAAAGCCACATCTTAACTTACCCACTAGATCACTTTTCATGTAATTTTAAGTGATATTTGCAATGAGCTTGATTAGAAGACATTCAGGATTTTTTAGATATCAGCATATCTCTCAAGCATACCTGATTACGAGGAACATACCTCATTTGGGGTCTTAAAAAGTTCATGCTCCTCAAGGTCTGTTGCACATTCAGTTTTGGGAATATTTTTAATTGATTTCCATGGTAAATAGCACTGAATCATACTAATTAATTAAAAGATCGTTTTTACAAGCAAAAAACAGCATATTCTTACATATTTTAACCATCCTATGAGCTTCTTAGTTGAAGTTGTTAGTAAGCCATTAGTATGTGTTCCACATTTTGTCCATTTTTTCCTCATTATGAGAGGTAGTGTTCCTCATTTTGGAGATGAAAGTTTGAGAGCTCTGGATATCAGATACCTCTCAACTGTGCAGATTTTTGCAGAATGTCCAGATTTTTGCCTCATGTTTTAAGGCTGTTCCTCATAACATTTGTGTTTTTTGGCAAATCATTGGAATGATTTGGAGATTAAAGTTACTAAATAATAACGTGCATTTGAGTTCCACACTTCATATCCTTCAGAAAATGTATGCCAACACAAATCCTGTTATTCTAGCAAATTTCTAAGTCTATAAGAGCAATATTTAAAATGTGTTCCTATTTTTGTGCATTTGTCCCCTAATTATGTTAGGCTTTGTGCAGATTTCATGTGCTAAGAGGTTGAGAGGCATGATCAGAGCTACTTTCTGTTCTTGATTGCAAGAAGGTAGAGTCTGTGTGCCCGGATGGTCAAGTTTAGCCTTCTAAAAATAGCTACACCTTTTCAAATTTCTAATGAAAGTTAAAGGGGGCAGCTAAAAATTTAACTATTTACAGGAATGAGCAACCTGTAGTAATGAATATACAAAATGAAAGCATGTAGATAACCTTACTGTCTAGCAACACAAGGAAAAAGTCAGCTTCAGAAATAAAGTAGGCAAGTGAAATGAACAGATCAGTGATTTAGAAAAGATGCCTTCAAGCCCAAATGAGTAACTTAGGGTTTGAGTCTCATTAGAGAGGAATGAAGATGTATAGTTTGTACAGAGCATTATCTCTATTGCATTGACAAAGTATGCATATAGTTAATATGCTGTTAATTTCTTGTACAGTGATGATAACTGTGTGCTCTAATAAAAGGTGAAGTTAATTTGGGACAATAGTACACAAATATATATATATATATATATATATATATATATATATATATATATATATATATTGTGCAATAGAAAATGATGTAAAAAGACTGCAAAGGACCACTCTGTACCAAAAACAAAGAATAACAGATACATAGAACAAAGTATAAGATACAGAGAATAAAATATAAGATGCACTGTAGCACAATTTGTCTTATTAGTTTGGATGTTAATGGATTGGGGATAGGAAAAAAGGATAAGACACTGACTTATATTTACAATAATAATGCATAGATAATATTGTTAACCCACCTGAATCATAAAGAACATGAACATTTTGTAAAGAAAAGTGGGAAGAAGGGTTTCTTTCCTGGAAAGAAGGCTAGCAAAAGTCTTAAATATTAATCAAAAAGTATATTGGAATAAAGATTAAAGAACAAATGAAGGACTTTATATGCCACTAAAAGAAGAAAAATTAGATATAAAACTATTTTGGGAGACATTATAGTCTTTCTTAAGGATGCATGGTAGTAGCTGGAAACTGGAATGCTAAAGGAAATGCAGAAGGCATCTGTGGATAACCAAAAATATCATAGAATTCCGTGTGAAGGCAGATACTTAAATAACTATATGCATGCACTTGGGATTACTGATATACTGAAAATAATACAGAATGAAGTGAATTATGCATTTTGCAGTAAAATGTGGCTTCTGGGCTAGCTTATTAATCTCTGTCTGCCACGTATTGTTCATGTTTTCATATTTATGTTCATATTTTCATAACTGAGAGACTTACATTTTATTGAGGTCTGTGATGTGGAACACCAATGTAAGAAACAGGACAATTTACTGAAAATGTTGGTTTACATCACACTTTTCTGGAAATGCTAGTTAGTTATTAGCGATTATGAAAATAAGCAATATTTCCATTTGTACTTATTACTTCAAAAACCTATTGAATGACCTTAGGTGAAACCTTAGATGATGTTGAAGAAAACTATTTTTTAATATTTGTACTGCAAGTTACACATCTTGAGAGATATCCAGTATTATTTGCATTGTTAATTATACAATTAAACATATGTCTTCATATTTCTGTAAAATCTCAATAAATATGCATGTACAGAAGATTTTTTGTTATCATTTGAAAGCTTATGTTTGGTTAACAAAACTGTTCTAATATATGTCTAGCCTATAGTTTTCAAACTATGAAAATTTGTTTGTGAAAGTTTAGAAAAAATATAATTTGGGGTTTGTGCACATTATAATATATTGCAGATTATATGGAAAAGACTTTAAATGCACTATTATGACTGTAAAGAATTATTTTACTGGTACCATTGTTATCTGTACAGTTTTAATAGCTTTTATTGTTTACAAAATATTTGCATTTGTTTATCTTATGCTTTTAAGTTTATTTTTCAGACTGATTTGAAATGCAACGTGTGTAGGCTGCTAGAGATGTGGCATTCCACACCACATAGGTATTAATGAGTTAAAAAAGGTCTGTGATTGGGTACCTGGGGTTCCTGAAACACATGAGCCAATCAGTTCCCATTTCTGCATGCTGCCCCCCAACCCCCTTCTCATATTTAGTTTAAAAAAATAAACAAACATTTTTTTTTTCTTTTAAACTGTAGCAAACTTCTTTCTGCAAATGTACCAAGCAGTAGCTACAGTTTAGACTACACATGGAGCTCTACAGTGCTCAGGTTTTAGTTAAAAAAATTAAACAAGAAAATCATTTTTTTTCTTTTATACTCTTAGCAAGCAGTTGCTACAGTTTAGAGCACACATGGAGTGCTACAGCACTCAGGTTTGACTGCAAATGTAGTGCAATATATTAAAGAGCAATATAGATTGGATGGCTAATTGCGCCCCCTCCAACACTTTGCACCCAGGTTGGTTGCTCCCTTTGCCCCACCATAACTGCACTATTGTTTGGAGGCATACTATAAGGCTATGCAACTTAGATTAATATTAATAATTCAGTACATGAAACATATGCCCAAATAAAGCATATGATAGATAGGGTGCCTGATGATGTGATAGCATGATCACATGGGCATTTGGGCAGATCTAGGAAATAAATATAAACAGCATTATATGCAGCCTCATATATATAAAATATTTTAAGCAAGTCTTTATGTTAAAGGAAATAAGACCTTGGAAAAATTGTGTAATGCAAACAGATTAATCATACCTCTCAACTGTACAGATTTTCACAGAATGTCCAGATTTTTTGCATCGTATTTTTGATCCATTTTTCATAAAATTGTGGTTTTCTGGCAAATTATTGGCAAGTCATTGAAGATTGAAGACAGAAAATATTACAGACATTTGAGTTTTTGACTTCATACCTTTCAGAAAATGCATGCTAATACAAAAGCTGTTATTCTATCAAATCCACCACATTGCAGTATAGAACATGGCCAAAAGACAATGTACAACTACCTACCATGACCGTGGTACTAGGACTGGGGGGTGGGGAAAGCCACTAGACTCCATGGATTGCTCTAATGTTAGGTGCCATAACAGCATGGACCCAATATAGGGATTATGGAGTGGAGGGGATCATTAGACACCAAGGATCACTCTTATGTTAACTGCCATAACAGCACAGATATCAATACAGGGATGAGGGAGTAGAGCAAATCACTAGACACCAGGATCTATTCTAATTCTGATGGAATGGGTATTGGTATGGGCATAAGGGGGCTTGGTATAGGGATCAGGGAGTAGGAGAAACACCAACCACCAGGCCAGCTACAAGTGTGCCGTAATGATACAGACTATTACTGTGATGCTGAGGTGGAGAGAACCATGTGAGGGCAGAGCGAGTAACATGGGGGGAGCACCAATGCCTACATGAGCAGCAGTGTACTACAAGGTGCCAACTGTGATTCTGAGACATGCAAATTAGTGATTATGAGCCCTTTTCTCATCAGGCGAATATGTCTCTGAATCACAAAATGTCTTATCATGGGAGCACATCTCAAATTAATTGTTTAATGAATTCCCAGGGTAGAACAATTTCTTTAAAATGTTTGCAGAAATATTTCTATATACCTTTGAGACTTGAAAAATATGTTCCAGCAGACAAGAGGTATATGTTGGCAATGTGATGATTCAAGTTCTTAGGAGTATATATTTTAAAAATATTAATAGTTGCTTCAGTGCAATAAAAAAAAGATAAAATTCACCAATAAATTGTTAGCGTACTTTGTTGTTTATTGGTCTTGGGTCCTCTATTTTTTTTTTTGTTTCTTTTTGGGAGGGTTGTTTTTTTTTTTGTTGTTTTTTTTTACAGTTACTTAAATACAAAAATTACTAGAATAATATACTAAGAAAACCACGAACAAACCAGGCATCCACAAAAGCTGCTAGCTGATTTTCAGAGAACTTTAATACAAAGATACAGGATAAGCGCTTCCACACGTAAAGTGCTTCATCAGATCCACAAACTAAAATAAGTAAAACCATTAAATATTAAAACCATATATCAAGTGGCCAATCAACAAAATTACCCAATTACTGAAGTATACTGCATTTTTAAGAATTGTTTTTAAAGGTACAGATGCATTGATAGAAGACAGCTTATCTTCCTGTAGTCTAACAATCCATTTAGTTTCAGCAGTTTCAAGTTTGTTAATAAAATCACCACCCCTTTTGTTAATGTGTACAAGCTGTAACACTATGAAATCAAAAGTATGTCCAGGAGCTATGGATATATGCTTAGCCAGTGCATTAAGCAGATTTCTACATCTAATATCACCTAGATGCTGAAGAATTCATTCTTTAAGCATTCTGTTTTCCCCATATAAAATTAGGTGCAGTTTCTGCATCTATCTAAATAAATCAAACCATGGGACCTGCAGTCAACATAAAACCTTGGTTTAAATAAAAAATTACTAGTAGGATGTTGAAATTCAACCTTAGCAGAAATGTAGCAACAGGCTTTACAAACTCTGCAAGGATAAGTACCCTTGCATTCAGTGTCTAATGGGGGTTTAAATGTAGACTTATAACAAAGTTGTCTCTTAAGAGACAGGTTATTTTTAAAAGTATAACTAGGTTTATTGCCCGCAATAGACTTGATCTTATCATCAGAAAGTAATAATGGCCAAAACATATTAACTGCATTACATACTTGCTGCACATTATTGCCATATGTCAAAGATAATCTAACTTTATTATCAGTTGTGTTTTTAACACTACATTTCTTAGGTACATATTAACAATTAAAAAATGGTTTGTACGTATCTAGCCTCATAGAAACAACCTCACTACAAGTAGTATCTAAATCCTGTTGCTTATATACTCTCGCCAGAAAATCATTACTCAAACTGGACATAGCTTCATAACATTCAATATCATTAGTATGCAAGAGAGACATTCTGAGATACTGACTTTTGGTGATATTATTGAAAATATGCCTGGGATACATACTGTTAAAATGCAAAAAGGCATTTTTTTCTGCAAGGTTTTCTATATAAAGAACTACTAATAACGCCACCAAGCAGCATAATACTTATATCTAGAAAATCAACTGTAATGCATGAGTGATCATTCAGGACAAATCTAAAACAATCACTAGATTATTTCAAATACTGTATAAATCTCAGAAGATCTGCTTCTAATCCCACCCACAGAATAAAAATGTCATCTACAAATTGCTTCTAATATAACTATTGTGTGGAAAACAAATGGTCAAAGAGGACCACCTCACACTCCCATTCTGCCAAGACAAGGTTGTCGTAACTGTTAGCGCAAGGAGTCCCCATCGCGACCCCCAACTTCTGCCTATATAAAATGTCGTTAAATAAAAAAATTGTTCTGTAGAACAATATCAATCAATGCACCAATGCAATCAATCAGCTCATGTGAATAATCAGAGTTGGTCAATAAAAACCTCTTCAAAGATGTAACACTCATTTCATGAGGTATAATAGTGAATAATGTCTGTATATCCATAGTGACCAGAATAGTTTGATCAGAGAAAACATCATGTTCCCTGGTATAGTCTCCCAGGGTGCTCAAAAAATGCTCTATATCTTTAAGAACCGCACTTGCCTTCTCTAACGGCTTTTTAAAATGATGTTTAATAAAAATGGAAATAAACTCAGCAGCCCAACCTCTACCTGACACTATGGGATGGAGTAGTGGGTTAAGCAAAGATTTGTGCACTTTGGGCAAGCCATGGATAATAGGTATTAATGGTTTGGAAACCAACATAAAATCATAAACACCCTTATAAATCACTTGTTCCATTAGTAATTCATATAAATGCCCAATGAATACCTCAGACAATCATATTTAACTCATTATTAGTTAAACATTCATAAGTATCAACATCATTCAACATCTGATTTATAACAGCATTATACTGAACAGTATCTAAAACCACAATGGATCCCCCTTTATCAGACGGATGTAAAGTTAACATATTACTGGTTTTCATTTCATGTAATGCCGAAAGTTCATCATGAGTCAAATTATAAAAGTTATTCTTTGACATATCAACTTTAAAAAGCTCTCTTTCTAATGTCTTTGTAAAAGTTTCAAGTACTGGATGTAGCTGTGGTGTAAACTAGAGCATTTCAAAGATGCAGGCCCTGCTTGTTGCTTGCCAAACACCAGCTTCAAAGCAACATTCCCTACAAAGAGTTTAATGTCAAGTATAACATCGTCAATAGGCACTGAGCACAAAGGCACAAAGCTTAAGCCTCTACTTAGTAAACTTACTTGTGATGATGTAAGTGGATGAGAAGAAAGATTGTATACTAACGAGGAGTTCTCTTCCGAACATTCTCCTCTGCAACATGGTCATTCTCCAATGAAGGTTTCCATGTCTTGTGTGTGGAACTTAGGTTCCGTCCCCTGCCCAATGCTGGTGGAAGTCTGAAAGGGGCAGGAAAATTTTTAAACAATTGTCTAAAGACCTAGAGCTATCAGTAACTTTAGGTCAAGCTCCAGCTGATAGAGTGAGAGCATCATTGGTAACCACAAGCATAGAATTAGATGCAAAATTATTTGTAAGTGTCTCTCGTATAGTGGCAGAAGTTGAAGCATTAGAAGTACTAGCATTGACATCAGATAATGACTGCAAAGGTTGTGAGGATAAAGGCTGTATCTGTTCTGTAACAGCTGGATAGATATGGCCTCTAGATGTATCAGATGTTGTTTTGGACCCACGCGGCCATACAAAAATATGGCCTTGTAGAAAGTCAGCCATATCTCTAGCCAGTTTCCTTTTTTTACTCATTTGTTGCCTGTCGTCATATGCCAGGACCTTTAAAAGCACATTGTCAATCTCTGCCAAATATAAAGGTCCAGAGACCCTGCAATACAGATCAGTTTGCAGTTTCTCCAACTTATTACAAAGTTTCTTCTCTTGTGGAGCAAATAACTCATTAAGTAATCACATATAGCTAATGCTTAGTTCAATATTTAGCATCTGCCAGCATTGGGCAGGGGGCGGAACCTAAGTTCCACACACAAGACATGGAAACCTTCATTAGAGAACGACCATGTTGCAGAGGAGAATGTTCGGAAGAGAACTCCTCGTTAGTATACAATCTTTCTTCTCATCCACTTACATCATCACAAGTAAGTTTACTAAATAGAGGCTTAAGCTTTGTGCCTTTGCACTCACTGCCTATTGAAGATGTTATACTTGACATTAAACTCTTTGTACTGAATGTTGCTTTGAAGCTGGCATTTGGCAAGCAACAAGCAGCGCCTGCATCTTTGAAACGCTCTAGTTTATTTAAACCACAGATGCATCCAGTACTTGAAACTTTTACAAAGACATTAGAAAGAGAGCTTTTTAAAACTGATCTGTCAAAGAATAACTTTTATTATTTGACTCATGATAAACGTTCGGCATTACATGAATTAAAAACCAGTAATGTGTCAACTTTACATCCATCTGATAAAGAAGGATCCATTGTGGTTTTGGATACTGTTCAATATAATGCTGCTATGACTCAGATGTTTAATGATGTTAATACTTATGAATGTTTAACTAACAATGAGTTAAATATGATTGTTGGAGGTATTCATTGGGCATTTATATGAATTACTAATGGAGCAAGTGATTGATAAGGGTGTTTATGATTTTATGTTGGTTTCCAAACCATTAATACCTATTATCAATGGCTTGCCCAAAGTGCACAAATCTTTGCTTAACCCACCACTCCGTCCCATAGTGTCAGGTAGAAAAATACAATTGGCAGCCAATACAACTCGCTTACTGCCTCCACTCTCAGCCAACTGCTTGGATCGAACAAGATTCAGATACTTCTCAAAAACTAAAAAACGTAACTTCATTTAATCACAATGGTTTAGCGCTTTCACTTGCAAGAGGCAAGCTTCATCAGAACAACAATGAAAAGAATCACCTGTTTAAATACAAGTAAAGGCGCCAAAATTGGCTAATTACAATTAATTATATCATTAAAAAATAATTCATTTAAAAAGACATTCAAGAACATATAAAAATATTCCTTAAAAATATGTTAACAGTTTAAGTAGAAAATGCAATGATATGTTTAAGATAGACCTTAACAATCCTTACCTAAATCATAACATGATACTACAAAACTATAAAAATACATCCTGACAAATAATATCAGTCCATGATAAGTAGGGGTTTAATTGAGATGTATTCGTTTAGTCCTGGTGCTGTGGTGGCATCAGTATATACCTGCCACCACAATTCACGATATAAGAGGTGGTTCTTAATGTTACCACCTCTAGGATTGTTTTTAATCAATTCCAGGATCCCAAACTTAAAATTGTGGTCACTGCCACAATTTAAAATATGTCTGAATAAGGCATTTTTAGTGTCTTTTTTCCTTATAGAATACAAATGGGTATAAATTCTTTGTCTCAACTGTCTCTCTGTTTTTCCAATATAGAAATACTGACAGGACGTACAAATTGCAATATATACCAGCATTGTGGACCTACAATTTCCTTTTATTAAGTGTAACCTAGTATGATTTATATTGTTCAGACATATTGTGTCCTGTTCACAAATATATGGGCACTGATGACATGTGCCACATTTGGAAGTGCTGATTCCATTTTGGCTAACAAGTAAAGGATTCCTATCCAAAATGTATTTCAAATTTTTACCCATTCTGAATACAAAATATGGTTGAGTCCCTACTCTATCCATTAAATCATTTACAGAAGTTAAGATGTGCCAATTATTAACCACTATATTTCTAATAGACTGACTACATGGACCATATTCAATAACAAGGGAATTACTGTATGATCGGGTTCCATTCGTAGAAATAATGTCTAAGCTCTTACTGCTTTTGGTGCTTTTAATGGTAGAATTCCTATTGTCTTCGGTTGCCACATTGGTCATTGGCCCATTCACTGTCCCCAATAAGGGTATATATCTCTGTTCCCGTTGTCCCAAGGTATATTTAATGATATCATTCAACATTAACTCATCATAACCTCTTTCCTTAAATAAATCAAATATAAAATTCAATTCATTGACTAAGTCATCAAAATTGGAGGTCATTCTTATGGCCCTAATGCATTGACCCTTAAAGATGTTTCTTTTTAATTTGTAAGGATGGTAACTGTTGAAGTCTAAGTATGAGTTAGAGAACGTCATGTTCCTGTAAATAGTAGATTTAAAACCTTTAATGTCTTTAGAAACCAAGGTATCTAAATAAGGTACCCCATGATTGTTCTGTGTGAAAGTAAATTTTAAGAACTCACTACTCGAGTTTAAATCAGACATGAAATTCTCAAATGTAATGGTGTCACTCTTCCAGAGGATGTATATATCGTCTAAGAAACGGGAGTAATAGGCTATATTGTCAACATGGGTGCTGTTGAAGATGTAATTGTCTTCCCAATCCAACATAACTAAGTTGGCAAAGATTGGGGCACATGTTGCACCCATAGCTACTCCACTAATTTGTCTGAAGATTTCTCCTTCATAGAATATAAAATTATATTCTAAGACGATACTCATTAAATCTACCAGAAGGGTGATTTTGTCCCAACTCAAACTGGTATGCTTCCTAAGGCTCCTAGTAAAGGCCTCCAGTCCTTCCTCTATTGGTATGCTACTAAATAAATCAATGACATCAATGGAACTGAATATTAAATTGTCCTCAGCTGTGTTAATAGGGAAATTATGCAGAAATTCCCATGAGTCCTTCACTAGATGCCTCACCTTATCATATATGAATTTGAGGGTGGTATCGATGAATTTACCAATAGGAAAGGTCTTGGCCTTACTGCCAGAAATGATGGGCCGAAACGGTGGGTCCAAATGGTCTTTATGAACTTTAGGGATCCCCACTATGGTGGCCATAGTGGGGAATTCCACCTTCATATATTCATACTGTTCCTCGGTGATTCTATGTTCTAACCTATAATCCTCAAGGAAAGTGTCAATTCTTCTGTAAGAAATATTAAGTTCATTCAAAGAAGAAAGTTCATAGTTGCCGGATGAATGTAATATATTATGAATCTTCGCACTATATATAGTAGAATCATAAATCACAATGCCGCCCCCCTTGTCAGGTTTCATTATCCTGTAACTTCGATCCATACATAAATCGTTCAGTATACAAGCTTCGTCCTTGGTTAAGTTGGAATAACCTTGAACTGATTTATTTCTTTTATTTCTGTTGTTCAATTTATAAATATCTTTAATGACCTTATTTTCAAATGTAGCTATAACTGGATTGTTATGCGGCATAAATTGGCTTTTCTTTCTCAAGCCTACAGCCCTGTCCTGTTCCGTATTATCTACCTTATCAAACATAACTGAAAGATTTAATTTTCTGATGTATTTCTTAAGGTCAAAAATCGTGTTCACTACCTGAAAGGGTGGAGTCGGTATAAATTTCAGCCCTTTGGATAACAAACTGAAATGAGCAGTATTGAGATTTATATTACTATAGTTGTAAATCTTGAAATTATTGCATTCACTAACAATATTATCTATAACTGTAATACTGGGTATAGAATCCGAACAAATAACAGCATTACTGATAGATTCTACATCACTTAGTATTTTTCCTTCCATTTCCCTCCTTTTTGCCAGGTCCTTTGATAACCCTTCCTTGGGAGGGGATGAAAATCCTGATTAGTGTGCGTGTCTGTACTATCATATTCTAAATCTCTATTCACTGAATCTAATTTGTCATCTGGCTTCACACTAGTCCATTTATAACATAAACGTCTACTGTACTGTTCTTTGTCCCTCTGAAATTTCCTAATTTTGCGTTCAAAAGCTTTCCTGGCCCTATCCTCGGCTATAGAAAATTGCTTGAAAAACAGTTTTTCCCACTGCTGAAAGGCTAGGTCATGTGTAATAGTGTTATTAAGCATTTCAATCTCAGTAATATATTTACATAATTTCACATCATTATATTTAATTAACTTTTTCATATATTCAAAACCAAATGAATCAAATAACTCGAGTAGTGAGTTCTTAAAATTTACTTTCACACAGAACAATCATGGGGTACCTTATTTAGACACCTTGGTTTCTAAAGACATTAAAGGTTTTAAATCTACTATTTACAGGAAGATGACGTTCTCTAACTCATACTTAGACTTCAACAGTTACCATCCTTACAAATTAAAAAGAAACATCTTTAAGGGTCAATGCATTAGGGCCATAAGAATGACCTCCAATTTTGATGACTTAGTCAATGAATTGAATTTTATATTTGATTTATTTAAGGAAAGAGGTTATGATGAGTTAATGTTGAATGATATCATTAAATATACCTTGGGACAACGGGAACAGAGATATATACCCTTATTGGGGACAGGGAATGGGCCAATGACCAATGTGGCAACCGAAGACAATAGGAATTCTACCATTAAAAGCACCAAAAGCAGTAAGAGCTTAGACATTAATTCTACGAATGGAACCCGATCATACAGTAATTCCCTTGTTATTGAATATGGTCCATGTAGTCAGTCTATTAGAAATATAGTGGTTAATAATTGGCACATCTTAACTTCTGTAAATGATTTAATGGATAGAGTAGGGACTCAACCATATTTTGTATTCAGAATGGGTAAAAATTTGAAATACATTTTGGATAGGAATCCTTTACTTGTTAGCCAAAATGGAATCAGCACTTCCAAATGTGGCACATGTCATCAGTGCCCATATATTTGTGAACAGGACACAATATGTCTGAACAATATAAATCATACTAGGTTACACTTAATAAAAGGAAATTGTAGGTCCACAATGCTGGTATATATTGCAATTTGTACGTCCTGTCAGTATTTCTATATTGGAAAAACAGAGAGACAGTTGAGACAAAGAATTTATACCCATTTGTATTCTATAAGGAAAAAGACACTAAAAATGCCTTATTCAGACATATTTTAAATTGTGGCAGTGACCACAATTTTAAGTTTGGGATCCTGGAATTGATTAAAAACAATCCTAGAGGTGGTAACATTAAGAACCACCTCTTATATCGTGAATTGTGGTGGCAGGTATATACTGATGCCACCACAGCACCAGGACTAAACGAATACATCTCAATTAAACCCCTACTTATCATGGACTGATATTATTTGTCAGGATGTATTTTTACAGTTTTGTAGTATCATGTTATGATTTAGGTAAGGATTGTTAAGGTCTATCTTAAACATATCATTGCATTTTCTACTTAAACTGTTAACATATTTTTAAGGAATATTTTTATATGTTCTTGAATGTCTTTTTAAATGAATTATTTTTTAATGATGTAATTAATTGTAATTAGCCAATTTTGGCGCCTTTACTTGTATTTAAACAGTTGATTCTTTTCATTGTTGTTCTGATGAAGCTTGCCTCTTGCAAGTGAAAGCGCTAAACCATTGTGATTAAATGAAGTTACGTTTTTTAGTTTTTGAGAAGTATCTGAATCTTGTTCGATCCAAGCTGTTGGCTGAGAGTGGAGGCAGTAAGCGAGTTGTATTGGCTGCCAATTGTATTTTTCTTGTTGTTTACAGCTCGTACTTGTTACGTTATAGTGTCAGGTAGAGGTTGGGCTACTGAGTTTATTTCCATTTTTATTGAACATGATTTAAAAAAGCCATTAGAGAAGGCAAGTGCAGTTCTTAAAGATACAGAGCATTTTTTGAGCACCCTTGGAGACAATACCAGGGAACATGGTGTTTTCTCTGATCAAACTATTCTGGCCACTATGGATATACAGACAGTATTCACTATTATACCTCATGAAATGGGTGTTACATCTTTGAAGAGGTTTTAATTAACCAACTCTGATTATTCACATGAGCTGATTGCATTGGTGCATTGATGGATATTGTTCTACAGAACAATGTTTTTTTTTATTTAATGATATTTTATATAGGCAGAAGGTGGGGGTCGTGATGGGGACTCCTTGTGCTAACAGTTATGCCAACCTTGTATTGGCGGAATGGGAGCATGAGGTAGTCCTCTCTGACCATTTGTTTTCCACACAATTGTTATATTATAAGTGATTTGTGGACATTTTTATTCTGTGGGAGGGATTGGAAGCAGATCTTCTGAGATTTATACAGTATTTGAAATCATCTAGTGATTGTTTTAGATTTGTCCTGAATCACTCATGCACTACATTTGATTTTCTAGATATAAGGATCACGCTGCTTGATGGCATTATTGGTAGTTCTTTATATAGAAAACCTTGCAGAAAAAAATGCCTTTATGCATTTTAATAGTATGCATCCCAGGCATATTTTCAATAATATCACCAAAAATCAGTATCTCAGAATGTCTTGCTTGCATACTAATGATATTGACTGTTATGAAGCTATGTCCAGTTTGAGTAATGATTTTCTGGCCAGAGGATATAAGTAACAGGATTTTAATACTACTTGCAGTGAGGTTGTTTCTATGAGGCTTGATAAGGGTAAACCATTTTTAATTGTTAATATGCACCTAAGAAATGTAGTGTTAAAAACACAACTGATAATAAAGTTAGATTATCTTTGACATATGGCAATAATGTGCAGCAAGTATGTAATGCAGTTAATATGTTTTGGCCAATATTACTTTCTGATGATAAAATCAAGTTTATTGTGGGCGATAAACCTAGTTATACTTTTAAAAATAACCTGTCTCTTAAGAGACAACTTTGTTATAAATCTACATTTAAACCCCCATTAGACTCTGAACGCAATGGTACTTATCCTTGCAGGGTTTGTAAAGCCTGTTGCTACCTTTCAACTAAGGTTGAATTTCAACATCCTACTAGTGATTTTTTATTTAAACCAAGGTTTTATGCTGACTGCAGGTCCCATGGTTTGATTTATTTAGCTAGATTCAGAAACTGTATATCATTTTATGTGGGGAAAACAGTCAGAATGCTTAAAGAATTAATTCTTCAGCATCTAGGTGATATGAGACATAGAAATCTGCTTAATGCACTGGCTAAGCATATATCCATATCTCCTGGACATAGTTTTGATTTCATAGTGTTACAACTTGTACACATTAACAAAAGGGGTGGTGATTTTAATAACAAACTTGAAACTGCTGAAACTAAATGGATTGTTAGACTACAGGTAGATAAGCTGCCTGGTACCAATGCAGCTGTACCTTTAAAAACAATTCTTAAAAAATGCAGTATACATCAGTAATTGGGTAATTTTGTTGATTGGCCACCTGATATATGGTTTTATTATTTAATGGTTTTTACTTATTTTAGTTTGTGGCTCTGACGAAGCACTTTATGTGTGAAAGTGCTTATCCTGTATCTTTGTACTAAAGTTCTTTGAAAATCAACTATCAGCTTTGGTGGATGCCTGGTTTGTTTGTGGTTTTCTTAATATTTTACTTCATACTGGGCGACGTTTGGCTTGTTTGGATACATTTTTTTACTTTAGAATAATATACTAAGTCTTATACATGGAAGAAAAGTTAACCTTAGTATAGAGGAGTTTTTGTTGAGTTGTAAATAACATATACTAAAGAGGTGAAGGTGCTACTATCTTAGTGTTAATAGTGGCTAAGAAAGCTATAACTAGAAAATGGACAATAAAACACAAACCATCACTAACAAGTGAAAAAGATGATTACAGAGATTAAAAATAAAGAAATGAGAACTATTTTAGATAAGAAACTTAACTCCATATTAAAAATGGGCTGTACAGGATTCTGTAATGGAAATGGAACATGAAGTGAGCATTAACATGGAACAAAGTACCAAGAAGTATATCTATTTAATAAAGTAGACAGCAATACAAGGTGCAAAGTTACTGGCACAATTGTTAAGATTTGAATACAGTGAAAATAAAACAATATGGTATTTAGTTAATTCCTCATCTCACATTATATTATATATTGTTAAGCTGCATGTCTAAATGTTTTTGTTTAAGAAGCAATGTTAAATCAAACCTAAGATTAAGAGTGTCTCACCTGGGCTTCAGGCTTCTGACAAAGGCTCTTGCCTCCCCTATAGTGCCTTTTTAAGAAAAGTGATGAGGTTAAAACAGCCAACATAAAAATTTCAGCAAAACACAAATTAAAGGTCACGCTGCTAAATGCTAGGAGTCTAAACATGAAACTGCACTCATTGCAAGCATTCCTAACCCTGGAAAATGCTGACATCTGTGCAGTCACAGAAACCTGGTTCAAAGCTGCAGAGAGCACCTCAGCCTTTTCTGGTTACTGATCCTATCATACATTCAGACCCCAAACTGTGGACAGTAAAGACAAAGAGGTGGAGTTTCAATATACATTAAAGACATACACACCTCCAGGCTGGTCAAACAGCATGACGCACAGGAGACACTCCAGGTGCAGTTAACCATTGACAAGACCCCTATTCATATCATAGCTAGTGACCAGCCCCAAAATCTGACTCAAGATGCCCAGTCTGCCTATTTGGACCTGCTTGAATCTACCAAGATTTAACCCTTTACCCTGATCCTGGGTGACTTTAACTTCCCAAGCATAGACTGGAAGAACTACTCATGCCAGAACACAAATGTCCAGAGCTTCCTTGATTTTTTTTCAGTGGAAATGCCTTGGAACAGCTAGTTGATACCCCACAAGGGGGGATAATATCTTGGACTTGGTATTAATCAACATGAGTAACCACTGCAACACCCTATAGTATCATCCTTCCTGGTAAGTTCCAACCACAAAGTGGTCACTTTTGAAGTCACCATCTCCCCCAACCCCCTTCTAGCTAGGATCAGACATAAAAACTTCTCCAAAGATAATTATAGCCTCCTGAAGGATGGTATAAACATCTTTACAGCCCCCTCCTCCTTTATAGAAACTGGCACAAATATACAAAACTAAACCAAAGCACTATATGAGCATTTCTATAGATGCATGGAATCAGGAATACCCAACAGGACTAAGCCATCCTCTGCAAGAAAGAGTAAACCTGTCTCTTGGACATCTGCAATAAATAAACTCTATAACAAAAGGAAAAAACTGCTGTCCAAGACCAAGACTGAGCAGGTGCCCAATTGGAAGCAATGTCTCCTTAGCCTGATCAAGCAAATAAGAGCACTAGTGAAATCCTCCAAAGCAAACTTCGAGTCCATATTGGCCACATCTACTAGTGACAATCATAAGACCTTCTTCCCATATGTCTGCAACCTCAAAGGAAGCACCTAGATCTGTTCAGAAATGGTGGTCAAGGACACCACATATACAAATGCCATAGATATAGCAAACGTTCTGGCTGACAGATTCAGTGAAAATGTTTCCCCTCTGCCCCCCCCCAATCAGTAAATCAGGACATCCCCAGTACCTGCCCCTTCCCCTTATATCTAGGGAAAAGGTCATCACTGCTCTCTCAAAGACAAAAAATACAGCCTCCATGGGATCCGATAACATCCCAGGCTGCATCCTACATGAACTCAGCAGGAACTTGCAGCACCATTAGGCACCATATTCATCCATTGAGGGCTGGCTTTGTCCCAGCTAAGTGGAGGACAGCCACTGTCATCCCTTTACACAAAGGTTGAATGTCCACCATATCCGGGAAATTATAGAGCCATCAGCCTAACTAGCCTGATCTGCAAGGCCATGGAACGGATTATCATGGACCTCATTAAGAAGGACATTGGCAACCTCCAAACACTTGATGCCACACAGTTTACCATCATCAAGGGGAGGTCATGTCTGCTACATTTGGTCAACTTCTTTGAGACAGTCACCAAAGACATGGATGAGGGGAAGACAGTGCACACTGCCTACCTTGACCTTGCCAAAGCCTTTGACACTATTCCCCACTTGGGTATAATAGCTAAACTCTATCAACTAGGCATCAGTCCATATGTTACCAGATGGGTAGCAAACTGGCTCACTGATAGAACCCACAAAGATAAGATAGGGGAAGCCACTTCAAGCAGTAGACCCGTAACAAGCGGCGTACCCCAGGGTTTGGTCTTGGGGCCTCTGTTATTTGGGATATACTTTTCTGAGGTGCAGGCCAAACCAGTGAGCTATGGCTGACCAAGTTTGCAGATGACTGCAAGCTGGGTGCTGTCATCAGTTCCCCTAGTGATGTGGACATCCTCCAAGAGGGTCTCACCAAAAAATGACTGGTGCCAGAAACATGGCCTCAAGCTGAATACAAAAAAATGCATCATCATCCCCTTTAGGGAGAATGACATCCCCACAAATTATCATATTAATAACAATGTCCTAAGCATGCAAACAGTCTTAGGGATTTGGGCACCCAGGTTGATAGCAACCTGACTTTTGACCACCATGTTGCTTCAGTGGTATGTAAAGCCTTCTACATGGCCCACCTCATAAGTAGAGGTATCTCATCCAGGGGCAAGGAGGTCATAATATCCCTGTATTCTTCCCTTATAAGGCCCATTATTGAGTACAACGCACTTTTCGACATGTACCTTGCAAAGCACATGCAGCACATGCAGCAGCTGGAGAGACCACAGAGGTTCCTCACCAGGAGAATCCAGGGCCTCAGACATCTACCATACACAGATAGGCTAAAAGTTCTATCCCTCTACTCAGTCTCATACAGACTCCTCAGAGGTGACCTCTGTCTGGCATACAAGGCGATCATGGACCCCACCTTGATGGGACTGCTGCATATCCGCAAGTCAAGCTCCACTCGAGTAACCCACATGCACAGCCTCATCCTGGTCTATGACATCAACAAGACTTGGTGGAACAGATTTGTGTCCCAGAGACTCCCTCATCTATGGAATAGACTCTCTCTCCACATCAGGCAGAGTACCTCTTTACCACCTTTTTAAGCGCAACCTGGATAACTGGATGGGAAACAGAAAATATACCCCTGGGATTCACTGATGTCCCTGCTGGACAGGGGCATTGGGTGCTGATTTGTCTAAACATGGGCTAAACTCTTGGCTAGGCTTATAAGGGCCTCAGGACCAATAGCCTATTAACCTCCTCTGATCCTATGATGCTATGCTAGTGACTCATATGATAACACAAGTACTATTCGAGTACTTTATTGTTGATCACCCTATGATCCCTGTCCTTTATGGTTTACCTAAAGTGCACAAGGATCAATGTAACCCCCCAGTGCTTCCTATTTTATCAAGCAGAGGATGGTTGACCGAACCTCTATCCATTTATGCCGAAAAAGTTCTACAGCCAGTCCTTGAGAATGTCCACACTGTACTTAAAGACACTGAAGACTTTTTGGGAAATTTGTATGAATGGTCTTGCACTATTAGGTCAGATGAAGAGGTTTTACTGGTCACTCTTGATAATACCTCCCTTTTCACTGTAATTCCCAATACAGAAGGACTTGACAATGAGAGTTTTTTTTAGGGCATACTAAATTTTCTAGCTCAAAGGTTGAGCTTGTTTGTACCTTATTAGAGTTAATACTTGAGAACAATGTGCTTATTTTTGGAACAGATTTTTACCAACAAAAGTATGAATAATTATATAAATGTTGTGTTAGCCAATTGGAAATTTGAACATATTTTGAAAGCTAATCCTTTCGTCTTATCCATTTTGTACTATAAGCACTTTGTGGATGACATCTTCCTTCTTTGGAATGATACTCCACAGAGGCTTATAGATCTTATAGATTATATGCAGAGCACTACTTCATTTTTGAAATTTAGTTATAAGTTCTCTCCTAACATCATTGATTTTTAAGACATTGCTGTCAGTAAGGATGCATTCAGTGGTTTTAGTACCATTTTGTATAAAATAAAACCTGCAAGAAGAACACTGTATTACATAAGAAAAGTATGCACCCTAGGCACGTACCATGAGATGTTCTTAAGAATCAATTCCTTAGGGTCATGGGACTTTATAAGAATGATACTGATCTAAAATCCGTATTTGACAATATGAAGTTTGAGTTCTTAGTTAGGGGTTATTCCCCTAAACAAATTCATGATACTATTGTTGAAGTATGGTCTCTAAGGAGTACAAAAACTAAACCTTATTTTTCTGATGTCAGTTGCCCTAGTGATATCAACAGAAACATGCCTCCCCAGCACAGAAACTCAAGAGTGTTATTAATGTATTCCAGTGATGTGAACATTGTGTATGATATCATTAAAAAAATTGGCCTATTTTATTGCCTGATAATGATATGAAGACGGTAGTAGGTCCTGTACCTAAATTTGCTTTTAGAAACAATTTATCTTTAAAAAGCCAACTCTATTACAAGACACCTGATACTTGCCTATAGTTGACATCTGAATGCAAGTGCACTTTTCCTTGCTGTGCATGCAGTGCTTGTAAACATATCCAACATATTTATACATCTTTCATCCGCTGACAGGTTCAATGATAGAGTTCAATTTTTATGCAGGTTGTTCTACTAAGAATGTGGTTTATTATGCTAGGTATTCATGCTGTAGTGCTTTCTATATAGGGAAGACAAATCATGTGTTCAAAGCCAGAATTTTAAAACATATTTACAATATTAGAAATCTCAGTAACTGTAATGCCCTAGCCAGGCACATCACAGAATATGGCATCAAACACACTTTCAAGTTCTTAATCTTGGAAATTTTATGTGAGAATGTCAGGGGAGGTGACAGAAAAGAGCAAACATTATTTTTTCCTAACAGTTTTTCTAAAAAGTGTAGTCAAGACCAGACTGGGGGCATCTCTAGTAATCTCCACATCAAGAAATTCAATCACTCTATCAGAGTACTTGTAGGTAAAGTTCAGAAATGGAGTGATATTATTAATGTATACCAGAAACTCATTAAGGAGTTCCTCTGTATCGTGCCATAACAAAAAATATCATCCACGAATCGTTTATACCATACGATAGACTCAGCAAACGCATTATTAGCCAAAACATAAGTAGTTCCCCAATGCACAGAGATAGGTTGGCATAGCTATTAGCACAAGCAGTACCCATAGCTACACCAACCTTCTATATAAAGTGCTCATCACCAAACGTGAAAACATTGTTCTCTAAAATAATTTCTAACAATGCACAAATTAGTCTAACCTTACTTGCTTGAACATTCCTTGCATGTAGTAGCTCTCTAATATTCTCTATGCCCCAGGCATTGGGAATCACTGTAAATAGAGACTCTATGTCTAAAGTTACCAACCAACAAGGATTCTCTAATACTTCCAAGTATGTCCCTAAATCATTAAAGAAATCCTTAGTATCCTTCAAGATAGTTCTTTGCATTCACTGTTAGTCTGATGAAGCATAAGGATTCTGTGAAAGTGCTTACTATTTTTGTATTTTTGTATTAAAGTTGCCTGCTGTGCGTGACCTATGTGTCTTTTTGCTTTTCTGTTACAAGGATTGTTCTATAACCTGATTAGTTTGTTCCCTATGAATGGAAAGAAGTGTGTGTCATTTTTGATTTCCAACTGGATAACATGTATAAACTTTTACTCAATGCATTTGGTTGTGTTGTTTTACCTAGATCATTCAGATAGATGGATGTTTTTATTGTTTTTAGGTCTGATGAAGCAGTGTATACCTGTGAAAGGGCTTACCTTGTTTTTAACTATTTAATAAATTTTCTGAGCTATGGTAGTCAGAGTTTCTTGTTTTTTCTTTGGTACTTATGAGAAATGTTCCTCATTTGAGGCTTAAAAAGACTATGTTTCTTACTGGCCCATATAAGAAGGGTATGACACACATTCATTGTTAAACATTTTAACCAATATCCATGGTAAATAATACTGAATCACTTTAATTCAGCAAAAGAACCTTACATAAGTATAAAATAAGAGAAATAACCATGCTGTGGGCTTCCTAGTTGAATGTATTAACATGTTGATACTAAGTGCTCCACATTTTGCCCATATATTCTGCATTATGAGAGGCAGAGTTCTGCATTTTGATTATGGAAAGTTCATAGGTTCATAGGTTCATAGGTAGGTACTAGGTTATCTGCCAAAGGGCATTTATAAGCCTAGCCAGAGTGTGTCGGCTTTCGCCGCCCCATTGATTAATTGGGTCTATATTAGATCACCGAATGCTTAGGTTAGCAAATGGTGATGAATTCACCCCATGTAAGCGAAAGCTTACAAAACCAAACTGTCAGAACAGCAATTTTTTTCCAAAGGAAAACAATCGCTGTTCCAACAAAAAAAAAAAAAAAGAAAGAAAACACTTTAATACATGATATTAAGTGGGGGGGTTTCACCCCCCACACCCCCCCTACTTAAATATACCAACTCCGGAACCGCACTACAGTGCCGAAAATGGCAAACTACTGAAGCGGCCAAGCAAATTCTTTCCCAGGGAAAGAATTTGCTTACATGCCACTTCAATATTTTGCCTTTTCGGCGTTTACAGTTCGACCAAGTTGCATTCACTAACCTGCGTCTTCAGTCAGCTGATAGAAACCTGATTAATTAACAGATCCTCTGTCAAGCAGAGCCAATGAAGTGATCCCAGGGGTGTATTTTCTGTTACCCATCCACTCGTCAAGGTTTCTCTTGAAGTGTGTTAGTGAGGGGCTCTGCCTGATGTAATTTGGAATTTTGTTCCAAAGCATGGGGAGTCTCTATGACAGGAATCTATCCCTCCAGCATGTTCTATTTATTGTTGTGGTGAGGTTTAGCTCACTAGAGCGTGTGACTTGCAGTGACTTGGATTTCTTTAGGTGAAGTATGTCCATCAATTCTGAGTTGGACATGGCTTTGTAAGTCAGGCAGAGATCACCTCTGAGTAAGCGATATGCCACTGAGTACAGCCAGAGTTTTTTCAATAGAGCTGCATAGGACATATGTTTGAGACCAGTAATCCTCTTGGTGAGGTACTTTAGTGGTCTTTCCAGCTGTTGGAAGTGTCTTGTGAGGTACATCCCAAATGGGGCATTGTACTCTATGATGGGTCTAATGAGTGACGAGTAGAGGGGCACTATAACCTCTTTATTTCTAGATGCAAACCCTTTAGTAATTAGATGGGCCACATAGAAGGATTTCCTAACTACTTTGGCAATATGATTGTCAAAGGAGAGATTACTATCTACCCGGATCCCCAGATCTCTTATTACCTCTTCTGTATTAAGGGGGCTGCCACCTATGTAGTAATTGGTGGGTGTTTTGTTTTTCCCAAATGGGATGACTATGCATTTTTTGGCATTTAGCTTGAGGCCATGACTTTGACACCAGGTGTCTGTCTCAGTAAGGCCCTTTTGGAGGAAGTCCGTGTCAGCCGGAGAGTCAATTATGGCTCCCAGTTTGCAGTCATCGGCGAACTTGGTTAGCCATAGTCCTCCTGTGTTTGCCTGTACTTCTAAGAAGTATATTCTGAACAGTAGGGGTTCCAGGACCGAGCCTTGCAGGACACCACTTGTGACTGGTTTAGAGTCGGACCTGGAGCCCACTATTCTTACCATGTGAGCTCTATCTGTAAGCCAGATGGCAACCCATCTATCTCGTGATGTAGGGGTTTATGTTCAGGCTGGTGAGTTTTTCTGTAATACCCAAGTGGGGAATGGTGTCGAAAGACTTGGCGAGGTCAAGGTAGGCTGTGTGAACCACCTTTCCCTCATCTATGGACTTGGTGACTGTCTCGAAGAAGTCAACCAGGTTTAGTAGGCAGGATCTGCCCTTAACAAATCCGAACTGAGTCAGGTCAAGTGTTCGGAAGTTCCCAATGTCTTTGTTAATGAGTTCCATGATGATGCGCTCCATAGCCTTGCAGACCAGGCTAGTCAGGCTCATGGGGCGATAGTTACCAGGGTCAGTTGTGGCCCCTACTTTGTAGATAGGAATAACCATTGCTATGCGCCATTCTATGGGCATGTAGCCTGTGGAGAGGCTGAGGTTGAACAGCGTGTTTAGGTGGAGGGTTAGTTTGTTCTGTAGTTCATGCAAGACTCAGCCTGGGACACCATTTGGTCCCATTGACGCTGTGTTTTTGGCTTTTGAAAGGGCTGTTTTCACCTGTGCATCTGTGATTTTTGGGACACTACACTTTTCCGGTATTGTTGTGGGCCCTTTTGGAGGTGAGAGGGGGGTGAAGTTTGCACTGAATCTATCTGCCAAGATGTTGACAATATCAGTAAGCAAAGTATATTTTGTGCTATTTTGCACTAGTTTAGTGTATATCTGCAAGTTGCCACTTAGATTCTTAACATAGCTAAAGAAGGCTTTGTGGTTATCTTTTGAATCCTTGGCTATTTTTCTTTCGAAGTTAGCCTTGGATGGTTTCATGAGAAACCTCAGTTTCTTACTGATACTGATTAGGGATGTCTTTCCTTCTTGGGATTTGCTTTTTTTCTGAACTAGTTTCCTCCTTCTATTGTATAGCCTGTTAATGGCAGGGGTCCACCAAACTGGTTTCCTTGTCTTAGAAGAGTGAGTCTTGGTTTTGCTAGGGATGGTGCGATCCATGCATCCTTGTAGGTGCTCATAGAGTGCATTTGTAAAGGTTTCTGCATCTTGGGCAGTGTTATCCTTTAGCGTGGGGGCTGTGAAACTTACCACCTCTGTCTTAAGTAAGGTGAAGTTTGCTTTAGAAAAGTTTTTTACTGTGGTTTCCTTAGTTGGGGGTGGTGGTGGGGTGTGGACATCCAGAGTGATTAGTTTATTGTCTGATCTAACCAGTGACTGGTTGACCTCCATTTTGGAACACCTGTCGCCCATGTTGGTGATGACCAGGTCAAATATGTTTTCACCTCTGGTAGGGGAGTTTACCAGCTGATCCAGGACATTTGAGTTGATGAATTCCATGAAGCGCTGGGCCTGGCAATTTGTACTCAAGTAGTTTTCCCAGTGAATGGTAGGGTAATTGAAATCACCCAATATCAGGGTGTTTGGTAGGACCTTCATGTTTTCTAGTGTCTCCAGAAAAGTGGAGTGGTGGTCCTGGGTCATGGAGGGTGATCTGTAGCAGGCCAAAATTTGCATTGCAGATTTGCCCGATGTTAGTTGCACATGGATGATCTCAGAGGTATCATGCTGCGCCACTAACCTGGAGGTGTAGGTATCCTTGATGAATATAGATACACCCCCTCCTTTTGTGTTTTGGTCCGTGTTCTGTGGCCGAAACGTGTGGTATGAGTTGTAGCCTGGTAGTGCTGGGGTGCTCTCTCGAGCCTTGAACCAGGTTTCAGTTAATGCACAGATGTCGATGTTCTCCATACTGAGGAGTGCTTCGAGCGCATGCATTTTGAGATTAAACTCCTGGCGTTGAGTAGCATAACCCTCAGTTTTTTGTTAATTGTGCTGTTTACGGAGGTGGGTTTTACTTTTGAGCCTTGCCTAAAAAAGGCACTATGGGGGCAGCAAGAGCCTTGGCCAGTATTCAAAAGCCTAGGGGTGACAGCTGCAAGCCATTGCAATAGCTGAGAGCTATTCCTGGGATATGTTTTTCCATATTTGGTAACAGAACATTGGAGCTGTTTCTGGGATCTGCCTTTTAGGAAATGTTTTTGTAGAGAGTAGATTTCTGCACAATCAGTGTCTTGAAGTCTCATTTTACCATTTAGCTTTTTGTATTGCTATTCACAATCATTCTACCTTCATTATCACTGTCATTTATATCTATTTTCTTTACAGGCCTCATATATCTTAGGTGTTTTTAGTAAGACTGTCAGTGTTTTCACAGCAAACTGATCCCTGGAACCAAGCTGACCAGTTCAGCCACTGCAGACTCTGCTCCAGCAGATTAATATTCAGTGTAAAGAACTAAAGAAAATTACTATTTGTCATCTATCCAGATTCATACTATTGGTTAGTGGCCATACCTTTTAACTGTACAACTTTTCGCAGAATATCCAAATTTTTGCCTCATATTTTTGGTCTGTTTCTCATAAAATTGTGGTTTTCTGAGAAATCATTGGCAAATCATTAAGGAATTAAGTCAGAAAATAATGACAGACATTTGAGTTTCAGACTTCATATCCTTCAGAATAAATTATGTTAATGCAAAATCTGTGTTATATCAACTTCCTAAGTTTGTAAGAGCGTCTATATTATCTCATCGAAGTTTCATAATATTGAATCTGATATGGTCGACACCATATCATCAAATTCTGAAACATCGAAAGATAAAAAAATGCCTAAAAACAAAAATAAATAAAAACTTACCTTTGCTGCACCCCCACACACCCCCTACTTAAATATACCAACTCTGAGACCACACTACATTGAACTAAATGGAAATCTCCCCTTATGGAGATTTCCGTTTAAATGTTCGATGTTTTTTGCTTTCGCTAATCTAGTGCCAACAATATCAGCTTTGATATTGTCGGCCTTCGACAACTTGAAGAAGACCCTTTGTAAGAGCAATATTTACAAATTTTGCTTTTTCCACCTATTATTTATGGCTTTATCCAGGTTTCTTGCTGTAAGAGGTTAAGAGGTATGCTAGTGGCCTCTGATTTCACTGGCTAGATGGCCAGTGTTTTCACCTTTATCTGTTTGACTGATTTATAATTAATCAGTTGAAAAAGGCAGGAAATAAGATTCTATTATCCATCTGCACCTCCTAAAATGCATCAAAGTTGCACTGCAACTAATCGCCAAATTACATCCAAATGATCACAAATGGCCATAGCATCTTCTGGATGTAAGAAACAAGTAAATGAACAAAAACATTGGCTTCCAATCTCTCTTGGTGACTCAGTGACTTTAGGCCTTCCCCCTGTGATTACCGTAACAGACTGCCACTAGGTCTGTATTGACCTAGGAAGGTAAAGGCACATCAGGATCCTTCAGTCTTACCCAGGAATACTGCAGGGACATTCTACATTTTTACTTACCATTCCAAGTATGGAGTTTAGCCAAGTCTAATGATGCTTGTCCATAAAGCATATGCTTGCTTTTCATGCATAAGGTGTCAGATCTACTGCCACTAAGCAAGACTAAACCGTTTCCATTGTAGTGGCCCTTTTGTCAGCCTTCAGTAGGAATCAACATAACAGCAGTGTACCTAAACCCTTACTCTAAAATGGGAGTGGCTTCTACTAATTATAAAATTTGTCTCTATCAGTCACTCTCTCTGGCATCCATGCCAGATTACCAGCAGCATAATCAGAGACAAAACTCCAATGCCATTTGTATACATTTACACAAGAGTTTCCTAAGCCCTGGCCTTAATCAGTCTAAGGCCAAAGTTAACTTGTTCTAAATGTAGCCAATTTGGTCAATATAAATGCTAACTCTTCTAAATAACTGCTGTGTAGAAGCAACAACTTCAACTTTCACAGGAGATACAATTTCCTATAGCACAACAAATGTACATTTCACACAATCAGTGCTTCATCACTATTATATAACTAGAAAAGCAGCTTTCTTAAATAACATCCATATTAGTTAATTAATTTAAAACAAAAAAAATATTTCTCACATATGCCTATTAAAAAAAACTGGATGAGAATGGTTTGTGCACTTCTTGATTTAGTTTGAGGGATGCTCATATGTTAGAGGTGCAGAGCCATTTAATCAGACATAAACTGAACTGTGTTAAATATTTTCATGCTAACTGCCCTTTAAGCCCATTTAAGCTAGCCCACTATCCCTTATGAGATTCAAACTTCATTTACTTGCACATTGATAGTTTTGTCCTTTTGTAAATGTAAATAGAACTCAGTTTGGGTTTCATTCACTTTTTTTTAAACTTTGGTCTGTAATGTAATGCAAGTCTGTTTGTTTGTTTGTTTGTTTGTTTGTTTGTTTGTTTGTTTGTTTGTTTAGCATTTTAGGGTCTGCAGATCAGCATGGTTCATTCCAGGAGGGAATGGATTTCACTTTCATATTTAAAGGAATATTTTCACTTACTTACTTACTGGCTTATTTATTTGACCACAAATTTCAGTTATGTGGCTGTTAAAACTCCCATTTTTTTTCTAAAATGTATTTTTTCAAAGCAATTTCTGTGACAGAATGACTTTATAAGGCTGTATTCAGGAAGACTACCATGCAGTTTAAGCCTAGTGTACACCTCATGGTAAACATTTCCAATTCAGAGAAAACCTTGTCACAGAGCTCTGTGCTGGGCTGTCTTTACAACCTATTGCAAAAAGGCATGCTTGGGGAGAGGCCTCCAGAAAATGGTTGCAGTAAGGCATTGATGCAGGCCAGACATTTTGCATCAGTTACCACAGCAATCCATGTAAATAAACTTTACTAAAAGCTTGTGTTCACCCAGCTGCTTTAGAGGTTTCAAACTGGGGAGTTTAGCAGAGGCAGTGTGTGTGTGTGTGTGTGTGTGTGTGTGTGTGTGTGTGTGTCTAAGGGTATCTAAGGATAAATGAGTGAGTGTGTCCATGAGTGTGATCGGGGGAAGGGGGGGTTGTGTATATCTATGCATGAATGTGGTGGGACCTGTCACTCCTGTAATATTGGAGGGTGGGAAACACTAGTCAGCTAGGATACTCCCTTTATAGCACGCCCTAAATGTACTACAAAATATAAGAGAAAAACATTTTGCAGCATGAAAGACAAGGGGCAGAGGACAATAGACACCATGATTTATTGCACTTCCTAAAGCTGCCTGCAGCAAAATAAGTGCTCATTCCTAATTTTTTTTTTTTTTACTCTTGTCTGCCCTCATGGAGGCAGACATTGGGATTCCTTTGGAAAGCTAAATCTGTCTCAATGCACAGACTGTGAGAACAAATAGCCCTACCATTTGTTGTCAGACAGTCGCTTAGAATGGACCACCTGAAAAAAAATGCCAGGTTTGAGAGTCTGCAGCTCATGTCATTGACTGATATGTGCTGAGTTTTACAAATGTTGTCCCTATTGATGTACTAGTACTACACATTCTCTGAAAGAAACTTGCAAAAGTGTCAAGGAGCAGTTTTGCAAGTTTCAGTTCCTGGCCAAGTTACTCCTCCCATCTCCCCTCCTTCAGTGGGCTACAGTCTCACATTTCCAGCTTTGCTAGATTCAACTATTTTGTCAACTTTGCATAACAATAGACATAAAAAAAAAATCACAGCCTGGTGTGCCACTAAAACTGTTCCCTTATATGTCTCTTACTTCTGAATAGCATTTCCCCAGGAATAAAAAAAAAAAAAAAAAAAGCATACACATCAGTCCAGGGTTTGGGCCAATCTATCCATTTCTTAATGTGCACAGTAAAACAGTCAGTTTATAATGCGTTTGGGCTGCTGACATGGTTATCTTTACACAGTTATTCTCTTATAGCATAACCTGAACTTATGGTATTCAATGCCAAGCTTGACAACAGTTCTCAGTTTCTTAACAATGACCTCCCAACCTTCTGATGTGACCCAGTACTTTGTCAATATACTGTAAATACATAGATTAATACAAATATTTGTGCACATATGACACAATAATACACACATACCATCATTAAAACAAGATAAATGCAATACAAATCATATCAATATAGTTATGATTTTTTAGTTTATGACCCTGCTTGTCTATGGAAACTTCTTTTTGAATTTATGTTCAAGCAGTTGCATATTATCTTGTTTAATTGTTTCTCAATATTCTAACCACTGTGTATGCTGCATCAATTGTAAAACTCTGATTTTACTCCTTTTATATTTTCTATGCTCTTTGTACAAAATAGCTATGTTTGTATAATTTATTTTTATTATTTTTTTATAATTGTTTACTATGTATCTGGAGAATTTTCTCCCCCAGCCTCCACTGAAAATGGTTATCTTGTGTCCAGTCGGACTAACCTGGTAAACAAATGGAAAATAAATAAAAAATAAAATATACTAAGAAAATCAATCAATATACCAAGAAAAATCCAAAACTTAAGAAAAAAAACACAGAAGGAAGGAAAATGTTTCCTTGATGCTGTCATTAAAATCCCACTCACTTATTCAGATATTATGGGCAAACATATATATATATATATATATATATATATATATATATATATATATATATATATATATATATATATATTATAACATATATAATATATTAGGCAAAACAACGTACCCAACACACTAGTCATAGGTGACTCTATAGTCAGGCACACTGATGTCCCACTTACCAGGTTAAACAAGGAGAAGGTTACTGTCAGTTGCCTATCTGATGCCAGGATCTGCCACATAACCCATGCACTCAGGTCACTCCACAACAAGTACAAATATGACTCTGTCATTGTCCATGTTGGTGTGAATGACCTGAGACATGCCTCCCTGGACTACATGAAAAGAGACATGGAAGAGCTCTTCGATCGTGTAGCCCAGGGAGGTATGACCCTAGCCCTGAGTAGCATTCTGCCATTGCCCAGAATGATACCGCAGTACAAGGACAAAATGATTGACTTCAACAATTGGCTAAGCTTCTGGTGTCATTCTAAGGGGATCCAGTATCTGTCTGCCTGGGACGACATTGTCGACAGACCATGATGCTTTGCCAGAGATGGCCTGCACCTGTTGCCCATGGGATTCCGGATACTGGCTAAGGCTCTTGCCGCCCCTATAGTGCCTTTTTTAGACAAGTTTCAAATGTAACAGGAACAGGCAAGCAAAAACTGAGGGTAATGCTACTCAATGCTAGAAGTCTAACTCTCAAAATGCACTCACTCAAGACACTCCTTAAAATGGAGAACATCGATACCTGTGCAATGACTGAGACCTGGTTCAAGGCTCCAAAGAGCACCCCTCCACTACCAGGCTATAACTCATACCACACTTTTCGGCCACGTAACCTGGACCGGAAAACCAAAGGCAGAGGTATGCCCATATTCATTAAGGATATTCACACCTACAGGCTAGTTGCTCAGCATAATGCATCCGAGGTTATCCAAGTGCAACTAACTCTGGGCAAAACTGCAATCCAAATTGTAGCTTGCTACAGATCCCCCATCATGCCCCAGGATTCCCACTCCTCTTTTCTTGATATAATGGAAAATATTAAGGTTCAAACACCCTAATAATGGACGATTTCAACTACCCCACCATTAACTGGCAAAACTACTCCTGTACCAACTCCTTCGCTCAACGCTTTCTGGAATTCATAAATTCCAGTGCCCTGGATCAACTTATCCACACCCCCACCAAAGGCAACAATATCCTAGACCTAGTCATTGCCAACATGAGTGACCGGTGTTCCACACCCGAAGTCAGCTTCTTGTTGGTCAGATCTGACCATAAGCTAATCACCCTAGATATCCACATCCCGCCCCCACCCCACATTAAGGAAACCACGGTAAAAAATTTCTCCATAGCCAACTTCATGCTTCTTAAGACAGAAGTGGCAAACTTCATGACACCCATGCAGATGGCCAATGCAGTTACAACTGCTGAATCCTACACAAATGCACTCTATAAGCACTTACATGAGTGCATGGATCGTGCTATCCCAAATAGAACCAAGAAGCTATCCCCCAAAAAAAGGAAGCCAATCTGGTGGTCCCCTACCATAAACAAACTGTACAACAGAAGGAAGAAACTGTTGCAAAAGAGAGTAAAATCCCGTAAGTGGTGGAGCTCCCTTGTCAGCCTCAGTAAGATGCTGAAATCCCTTATAAGAGCCTCCAAAGCTAGCTATGAAAATAAAATTGCCACTGATTCTAATGACAACCACAAAGCATTCTATAGCTATGTCAAGAATCTCAATAGCAACACCCAGATCTGGTCTGAGTTACAGCACAATGACATGAAAGTTACAGAACCAACTGATATTGCCAGCATTCTGGCATATAGGTTCAGTGCTAACTTTACCACCCTCTCACACCCTAAAGGGCCCATGTCTATACAGGAAGAATGCAGAGTCCCTGTAATCACAACTACACAGGTAAAAGCTGCGCTCTCTAAAGCCAAACACACAGCATCCATGGGACTGGACAACATCCCAGGCTGCATTTTACACGAACTTCAGAATGAATTGGCTCCCCACCCAAGCACCAAGTTCAATCATAGCCTCACATCAGGCTTTGTGCCCACTGAATGGCGCACAGCAACAGTTACCCCATTCCACAAAGGGGGAGCCACCACTGATCCCGGGAACTATCATCTTATTAGCCTGATGAGCTTGGTCTGCAAGGCCATGGAACGTATAGGTTCATAGGTTCATAGGTAGGTACTAGGCTATCGGCCCTGGGGCCTATACAAGCCCAGCCAAAAAGGTACCCTGGCTTTTGCCACCCAAGAAAATTATTTTCCTGTGCCAGTGTTGAGCAGAGCCACAGAGGTTATCCCCGGGGTGAATTTCCTATTTCCCATCCAATCATCAAGATTTTTCTTGAAGAGTACTAATGAAGCGCTTTGTTTGATATAGATAGGTAGTTTATTCCTGAGTATGGGAAGTCTCTGGGACAGGAATCTATCCATCCAGCATGTTCTATTTATTGTGATGACAAGGTTTAGGTCCCTAGAGAGCATGTAGCTCGGAGGGATTGGGATTTCTTTAAGTGGTGCATGTCCAACAGCTCTGGGTTTGACATAGCTTTGCATGTTAGGCAGAGATCACCTCTGAGTAGGCGATATGCGATGGAGTAAAGCTGGAGTTTTTTGAGACGGTCTGCGTAGGGCATCTGTTTGAGGCCGGTAATCCTCTTTGTGAGGTATTTCTGCGGCCTTTCCAGTTGTTGTGGATGTCTTATGAGATACATACCAAAAGGGGCGTTGTACTCTATAATGGGTCTAATGAGTGGTAAGTAGAGGGGAACAATGACCTCTTTTTTTCTGGATGAGAAACCTTTTGTGATGAAGTGTGCCACATAGAACGATTTCCTGACTACTGTGGCGATGTGATTATCAAAGGAGAGAATACTATCCACCTGGGTCCCAAGGTCTCTTATCACACTTTCAGTGTTAAGTATGCTACCGCCTATGTTGTAGTTCATGGGTACAGAGTTTTTCCAAAGGGGATGACAATGCACTTTTTGGCATTGAGCTTGAGGCTATGGCTTTGACACCAGGCATCTGTCTCAGTGAGGCCCTTTTGTAGGATGTCCACATCATTAGGAATTTCGATTATGGCTCCTAGTTTGCAGTCATCTGCGAACGTCATTAGCCAAAGACCTTCTGTGTTAGCCTGTACTTCAGAGAAGTAGATACCAAACAGGAGAGGACCCAGGACTGGACCCTGTGGTACTCCACTTGTCACTGGTCTGAAGTCGGATTTGGAGTCTGCTACTTTCACGGTGTGGGTTCTGTCAGTGAGCCAGTTGTCAACCCATCTTGTGACATAGAGATTTATACCTAGTTTAGTGAGTTTATCTATAATTCCGAGTGGGGGGTGCTGAAAGCCTTGGCAAGATCTAGATAGGCTGTGCGAACCACCTTACCCTTGTCTACGGCTTTGGTGACTGCTTCAAAGAAGTCTATCAGGTTTAGGAGACATGATCTGCCTTTTACAAACCCGAACTGGGTGGGGTCCAGAGTTTTTAGATTACCAATGTCTTTGTTTATAAGTTCCATGATGATACGTTCCATGGCCTTGCAGACCAGGCTTGTCAGGCTAATGGGGCGGTAGTTCCCGGGGTCTGTGGTGGCTCCCCCATTCTGGAGTGGGATAACCGTCGCTGTGCGCCATTCAGCAGGCACAAAGCCTGAGGTGAGGCTATGATTAAAAAAAAATAAACAGCCTCTGCAAGGCTCGAACCCAGGACCCTGCACACCATAGCCAAAGTGATTTACCATTAAGCCCTGTCAGATATCATCATGGAACTCATAAACAGAGACATTGGTAACCTCCAAACTCTGGACCCCACCCAGTTCGGGTTTGTGAAAGGCAGATCATGCATCCTGAACCTAATCGACTTCTCTGAGGCAATCGATGAGGCTAAGGTGGTTCACATAGCCTATCTTGACCTCGCCAAGTCTTTTTACACCATCCCCCATTCTGGAATTATAGCTAAACTCACTAAACTAGGTGTAAATTCCTACGTCACAAGATGGGTTGCCAACTGACTCACTGACAGAACCCACACTGTAAAAATTGCAGACTCCAAATCTGACCAGTGACAAGTGGAGTACCACAGGGTTCAGTCCTGGGACCTCTCCTGTTTGGTATCTACTTCTCTGAAGTACAGGCTAACACAGAAGGCCTCTGGCTAATGAAGTTCGCAAATGACTGCAAACTAGGAGCCATAGTTGAGTCCGCAAATGATGTGGACATCCTACAGAAGGGCCTCACAGAGACAGATGCCTGGTGTTAGAGCCATGGCCTCAAGCTCAATGCCAAAAAGTGCATTATCATCCCCTTTTGTAAAAACTCTGTACCCGTGAGCTACCACATAGGTGATAGTATACTTAACACCGAATGTGTTATGAGACCTTGGGACCCAGGTGGACAGTAGTCTCTCCTTTGATAATCACATCGACACAGTAGTCAGGAAGTCCTCCTACGTGGCGCACCTCATCACAAAAGGGTTCTCAGCCAGGGAAAAAGAGGTCATTGTTCCCCTTTACTTGACACTCATTAGACCCATTATAGAGTACAATGCCCCTTTTGGAATCTACTTCACAAAGAGGATTACTGGCCTCAAACAGATGTCCTACACTGACCATCTAAAAAAACTCCAGCTTTACTCCGTAGCATATCGCCTACTCCGTGGTGATTTCTGCCTAACATATAAAGCTATGTCAAACCCAGAGCTGTTGGACATGCTACACCTAAAGAAATCCCAATCCCTCTGAGCTACATGCTCTAGGGACCTAAACCTTGTCACCACAATAAACAGGACATGCTGGAGAGATAGATTCCTGTCCTAGAGACTTCCCATACTCTGGAACAAGCTACCCATCTATGTCAAGCAAAGTTCCTCATTAGCACTTTTCAAGAAAAATCTTTGAGTGGATGGGAGATAGGAAAATATACCCTGGGAATCACTTATGTGGCTCTGCTCAACAGTGGCACAGGAAAATAACTTTCATGGGTGGCATAAGCCGGGGAAACTTGTTGGCTAGGCTTACTTAGGCCCTTAGGCTGATAGCCTAGTACCTACCTATGAACCTATTATTAGACTAAATACAATATTATGTAACATTGAAATATGCTGACATTATAAGGGTGACAGTTCATTATTTACCCATAAAGCAAATGTCAGAGTGGAAAAGTTCAAATAGTGGATAAAGGGGAGGAGGGGAAGAGAAGAAAGAGTGAGAAAAAGTATTTGTTAGAAGTAATAATTAGGGTAGATATGGGAGGCAGGAGAAAAAAATGAGTAAAAGCAACATTACAAGTAAGAGAAACGAAACCAAGGAAAAGAAGAAATAACATGGACAACAAGATTTACTGTGTGTGTGTGTGTGTGTGTGTGTGTGTGTGTGTGTGTGTGTGTGTGTGTGTGTGTGTGTGTGTGTGTGTGTGTGTGTGTGGTGTAAAAGAACTATAAAGCAACTCTGCACTGATACCTGTTTGCTGCCCTGCTGAGGGGGGACACTTGTGCAAGTGCAGTGGACTGGCTCCAGTAGGAAGGGATGGCAGCATAACTCTCAACATTATAGAACAAGAAATCTGGACAAGGCCATAAATAATAGGGGACAAAGGCCCCAAAATGGGACAATTTATAAATATTGCACTTACAAAGAAAGTTGATAAGCAGGTTTTGCATTAGAGTGAATTTTCTTAAGGATATGAAGTCTGAAAATCAAATGCCTGCCAATTTTCTGACTTCAGTGTTCAATGATTTGCCAGTGATTTGACAGAAACCTGCAATTTTATGAAAAACAGACAAAAAATCTGGACTTTCTGCAAAAATCTGTACTGTTGAGAGATATGGATGGGAGTCTTGAACCAACACCCATCAATCATTTTTATTTGTTTGCCAAAGCCATTACAGCAGTGTTTTGCAGAGAGGTGGGAAAAGCCTTAAATTTGACTGGTATGTTGTGTGGGTGTGGGTAGCTGTGTTTGTGGAAGGTGGAGGTGTGCCTTTGTAAGTGTGGTGCGAATGTTATGGATTAGAGATTAAGAGTAAAATTGTGCTCAGTGAAGTCCCTAGCAATTTCATCACTGCTTGATTCAGACATATACATTCCCCTGTGTTTGTCAGTACTATGTTTGAGTGCATTGTTTTGGAGTGTAGTTTGACTGCTACAGCTGCTGCTACTCTTTCAATACAAGTATCTGCTTTAGAAGTTTTCTCCAGGAGTCTGTTTCTGAGAGGATGAGAGACATGCTACACGTATACAACTAAGACAAACTAGATAAAGCAATAGTAAGATAAAGTACTAGGTCACATCGGAGGCTTGCCAGGTCATTCTTAAGAAACTGAGAACTGTTGTAAAATGTATCATTAAATACCATAAGTTCAGGTTATACTATAAGAGAATAACTATGTAAAGATAACCATGTCAGCAACCAAAATGCATTATAAGTTGAATATTTTACTGTGCACATTTTAAATGTTTAGACAGGCCTAAACTCTGACTGATGCGTTTGCTTTTTTTTTATTCCTGGGAAATGCTATTCAGAAGTGAAGAGACATAGAGACATACAAGGGAACAGATTTAGTGGCACACCCGGCTGTGATTTTTTTTTTTTTTTTATGTCTTTTGTCATGCAAAGCTGACTAAATAGTTGAATCTAGTAAAGCTGGAAATGTGAGACTGTAGCCCAGTGAAGGAGGGGAGATGGGAGGAGTAATCTGGCCAGGAATTGAAACTTGCAAAATTGCTCCTTGTGAAAAGTCTTTTTTATGTCAATAATTTGTTGACACTTTTGCAAGTTTCTTTCAGAAAATGTGTAGTACATCAGTAGGAACAACATTTGTAAAACTCAGTGCATACCTGTCAATGACACATGAGCTGCAGACTCTCAAACCTGGCAGTTTTTTTCAGGTGTTCCATTCTAAGTGAATGGAAGTCTAGTCTGACAACAAATGGTAGGGCTATTTGTTCTTAGTCTGTGCATTATGGGTCAGATTTAGCTTTCCAAAGGAATCACGATGTCTGCCCCCATGAGGGCAGACAAGAGTAAAAACAAAATAAAATTAGGAATGAGTACTTATTTTGCTGCAGGCAGCTTTGGGAGGTGTAGTAAATCATGGCAAGATAAAAAATAGAGGTTTTCTTCATTTGCCCGTAGTGGTCCTTTAAAGACAACTGCAAAAACCCATACCCAAGCATAGCTCCTTAGTAGAAGAGTTATCTCTCTGTGCCACCAGTAAACATCAGGAAAAATCTTTATATGTTACCTAAGTTTTGGAAAAAAATTTAAAGAAAATAAGGGGAAGCTTCGAACTCTGCACTGTTGATACAGAAAGTAGGAACTGTAGCCCCCTATGCTAACTGAAGTGCTTACTGTAAGAGAGTGTTTGTTTATATAATACGTTAAAAATATTTCTAAGGAACTGCATTATTCAGCAATTGCAAGTGCCCATAAATTATGAAGTCTGGGAGAACATAACATTCTGTAAAATCAGGGGAAAGTTTAAAGTGATAGTGAGGTGTCCTTGTGGGAACAGTCTTCAGAGAAAGCTGAAAGGCAAACTTGATAACACTAAGGACCACTTTGCTCACCGAAAAAGCTAATGGAGCAGCAGATTTGGCATTTTACAAACACTAATAAAGACATTTTAATGTTCAACATTATTGACTGACTGAATCTATGATTTAAAAGCAGAGCTGGATCTAGAACAAGGCAACCTAGGCAGCTGCCTTGGGCCTAATGCTGTCTGGGGGGGAGGTCTGAATGGCTAAAAAAGTAAATGTAAAACAAAAATGTCATCTATCATTTCAGAAATACTCACTCTAAAGCATGCAGATATACCTCAGCATGTATATTCCCATTTTGCTTGCTGAAAAGCAGTTGGAGATTTGATGCAAGGTATGTATGCTGACATACTCTGGAACAAACTACATATCTAGCATATGAGATCTACATATGAGATGTTTTGTTTTTGTTCCATGGAGCTTATCTCCACAAGCCTCTACTGAAAATGGACATGTATCCAGTTAGACTAGCCCGGTCAGCAAATGTAAAATAAAATTAAAAATAAATAAATAAATAAAATAAAAAAATCTATGCCAGGCAGAGTTCCTCATTGGTACTCTTCAAGAAAAATCTTGATGAGTGGATGGGAAATAGGAAATTCACCCCGGGGATCACTTCTGTGGCTCTGCTCGACAGAGTCATAGGAAAATAACTTTCTTGGGTGGCAAAAGCCAGAGAAACATGTTGGCTAGGCTTGCACAGGCCCTTGGGCCGATAGCCTAGTACCTACCTATGAACCTATGAACAGAATTGAAAATACACACACACACACACACACACACACACACACACACATATGCAGAAGATTTTAGCTAACAGTGAGTGGATTTTAAAGGAGAACTGCACACACGAACTCAAGAAACATGTTTATTTCATCATGGTTTGGTGTTTCCTACATTTTAACACCACTCTGGGACTATTTACAGGTTTTCAAATATTTTTATATGTAATTTCTGAGTCTGACCACATGGGGTCTGGCATCTTGAAATAATTCTGATTGTTTAGTCTGTCCCATAATGCAGTGCTTGGCTGTAAAAAATTATGTCATGTATGCTTATTTTTACTGAAGCTCCTGTCACTGCATTGATTTTACATCCATACACTGCTGGTGCAGCGGTTAGCATTGCCGCCTCACAGCAAGAGGTTCTCCAGTTTGATTCTCGGCTGGGGTGCCTTCTGTGCAGAGTCTGCATGTCCTCCCTGTGGTCGCATGGGTTTCCGCCGGGTGCTCCGGTTTCCTCCCACATCCCAAAGACATGCTGTAGGTGGATTGGACACTCTAAAATTGGCCCTAAGTGTGAGTGTGTGCATGTGTGTGCCTTCTGTGGAAGGTTGGGCACCAGGCCGGCAACTCAACACTGTAAAATTCCACTGCCAATCATGAGCGGACAGGTGATCTGCTGTGGCGACCCCTAACCGGGAAAAAGCAGAAAGAAGATACTGCTGTCTTTCAGTTTTAAGTAAAATTTCATGCCATTCAGTGACTACTTAAAACACAAACAGTGCAAATGCCACAGAACAGATTTTCAAAGTGATTTTTATTGCTGCTTCTTTTTAGAATGGCCAAACTGCAGTGTTTTTTGAAGCCTGAATTGTACTACTTTGACTCATCTCCCATCCCCTTCACACCTAACTTCCCTAGCTGTCAAAGTGCTAAGGCTAATTTGAGCTGTTATCTGCTGTGATTGACAGCCCACAGCAGGAGACTTGACTCATGTACTGTTTCCTTGTTCTAGCCTTTATTTTCTGTATGGGTAGGGAAAGGACCAGGCAGCTGTGACATCACAGCATGGGTGGGCTTTTAGGAAGGTCATAGAAATCTCAGTTTGGGGAAGGAATTGGCCAGAAAACTACCTGTATTTATAGGTGTTGATGACATCAATGAATTGGAGACTGCAGCAAGCTTTATCAGAGTGGGACAAATGTTTTTTGAAAGTGAAACCACCACAGTACAGTAAGGTACAGTTCTAGTAGAAAAAACAGTTGATTTAAAATATTTTACATGTGTTGTTGTTTATTCATAGCAGGGACAGTAAATAGTGAGAAATAGGACAGAGAAGTTGAGCATTTAATAAGAGAATCCCATTGTTGTCCTTTAATGAAATGCCGAGAGCATATAAGTGAAAAAACACAGGACATTTTGCTGAACAGCATTTCTAACTGAGATCAAGCACAGAAATATCAGCTATACTACCAAGTGAGTTGAAAGCATGGATTGCTTTACAAGTGAAGAAACAGCATCAGGTGTGTGTGTGTGTGTCTGTGTGTGTGTGTGTGTGTGTGTGTGTGTGTGTGTGTGTGTGTGTGTGTGTGTGTGTGTGTGTGTGTGTGTAATTCCCCAGCTAGAGGACACTCTAGTTTAAGTGATTTGCTGAGAGTCACCTTGATCTTCCACACCAACTGCCAAACCATGTTTAGCTCTCTCTTTGTAAACCACTGAGAATTGCAATCTGTAAGTGTTAGTACATAGTTTTGTAATTTGTGGTACAACAGTTTGAGTAAGGTAATGAGCTGTTAAAGAACTGCTTCTTGTAGTACATGGTTTGATTCCCTCAGCCTTCATTTGTCTTCTATGTGAGTTTGCCAAGTTACTTTGCCAGACAGCACTCGTGGGTTGCTCCTCATGTGTGTAAGCTGTTCTAGGCTGTTAGCAAATGCATTACACCTTGTCTTTGAAATTCTGCACCCATTACATAGCCACTAATTAATGTTTCACTTTATGCTATTTGGGGATGAATTCCAGCACATCTCTTGTAGTTTAATGGGATGCATTTTCACTAAATGTAAGTTTCAAGGGAAGGCAATTTTACTTTTTCTCATGCTTAGCCTGTTTTCAATGTGAGACTGTTTTGTTTAGAAAATAGCCGTTAATGTTACTTCTGTAAAATTTGAAATAAAATTTTCAAATGAAATACAAATCTATGTGATTATTGTAAAAGTAATGAAAACAGTATGTACACTGGCAGGCTTGAACAGTGTTTCTGTTAATTGGGAGAGATAGCCAAGTAATGGGATATTAGTGTGGCTGGCAGGGGCATGATTCATTACCTTGTACAGGGTCCCATTTGTCTATGATCTAGCTGTGTTAAGTCTAGAGGGGTATGCTACAGCAATATAACATTATTAGCCATTCAAGTGAGTGATTTCTCAGTGACAAAGGCACAGAGGTAAAAAATTAGATGAAGGTGCCCTGTAAGCATTTAAGCACTCCCGCCAAAATATAGTATGCTGTATGCAGTAATATTTCTGATATTTGTATGACTTCCGGATTGCTTTACAAAAGCTACTACATTTGTTTGTCTTTGTTTTGCTGTATTCATTGCACTAATTAATTAATTAATTCATTAGTATTCCTGGACTGTGTAATACAGTCTAAATGTGTTGTTGTGTCAGTGAAACAACAGATAACACTCTTGCCTTTAGTGCAGAAGGTTTTCTGTTCTTTTCCCACAGCAGATATATCTTTTGCTGACACTGCAGTGCAGCATAAGGGCAGGGTTCTGCACTCCTGAGTGTGTCGTCCTTCGGATGACACATTAAACTGAGGCCACATCTGCTTGAGTTGGTGGTAACTCAGGTGGATATAAAAGATCTCATGGCACCTATTGAAAAGAGTTGGGGTCCTTTATACAAAGAAAACAATATTTATAGATTATTTACATATTTGTAAGATTTACAAAATGTACATATTGACAAAATACAATTTTCCATATTTTTCTTTTTCTTATTACATGCCCATACTTATTTTTTTGTTTATATCAAATTACAGTATTTATTAAACCCCTACTCCTTTTTACATAGCCACCATCTAATATTGTCTGTGCATATATTCCACCAGGCAACAACCTAAATACCCTAGAGGATATCCTTTACTGGTTATCCACTACCTAGCGCAAGAAACCATAGTTGTTGGCAACTTTAACACCGACTGGCACCCCTGTTCATCCGACCCCTCCCCTCACCCATATAAACTTATCTGGGTTTAAACAGACCATAACCTCTCCCACTAGTGTAAACAAACCAACCAACAGGGAAAGTATCCTAGACTGTATCCTAGTAATAACCAACTGCAAGTGTGCACAGCTGGTACTCTCCCTGATAACCTCAGCAACCATTGTCTAACCTATATCATAAAACATAAGGCAGAAAACCCTCACCAGCCCAAATATAAAACAGAACCAGGAAAAATGTTGACGCTGCTATGTTCCAAAATGAATTAAAAGCAGTTGACTGGTCAAAACTAGAGTATTTTACATTAGAAGAGGCAATAAATCACTTCAACACTAAATTTCTACGTATCCCTGATTGTCATGCTTCAGCACGTACAATAAAACTAGATCCAATATAGCACCATGGCTCACAAAAGGTACCAAAGCTAAAAATCAAAACCAGAAACAAAGTTTGGGCCACCTGGAGAACAACTAAAGCCCCAACTGACCATCTAAAATATTGTCAGCTCAGGAATAATACAAAAAAAATCTATTTTACTGGATAAAAAAAGCCTCCTACAAAAACACCATAACAACCCTCAAAAGTTCTGGGGAGGCTTAAATCAACTACTTCACCCAGGTCATTCCACTACCCAACCCCGACTAACCACACTCAGAGACCATAGCTTGTGCCTTTAACAACTTTTTCAATGAAACTATCCATTCCCTAGCAAAGCAACTAACCCCCAAAAACTTAGACCCCACCCCTAATCTACCCAATAATCACCCCAAATTTAGTTCCCAATATCCACTAGTTTTATCAAAACACTTCTAAAAAAACTAAAACCTACCACCCTCACTGCCAGCCTTCTCCCTGCAGAGTACCTACAAATAGCTGCAGATGCCATTGCATATCCCATATCCATACTTATCAACAGAACCTTATCTGAAAATGCTATGTGCTCCCTCTGGAAAATATCTCATGTCATCCCACTCCATAAAGGTGGCAGCTCTATAGACATATCCAATTACAGACCCATTGCCATTCTTTCCCCAATAGCCAAAATAATGGAGAAATGTGTACACAAGCAACTAATGCAATACCTTACACAGAATAACATACTATCCAATTCCCAACATGGTTTCAGGCCATACCATAGCACTATCTCAGCCTTCCTTTCCTTTACTACTGCCATAAACCAAAATAGGAATGACAATAGGCTTACCTCTGCCCTCTTTCTTGGCCTATCAAAGGCCTTTGACATGGTCAACCATGAACTTCTCATTCTTTCACTAAAATCTATTTCCCTCAACAAGCCTGCTATCCAATGGTTCAAGTCCTATCTGACTGGTAGACAACAGGCAGTATTATGGCAGGGCAAACTCTTCAGCCAGCTACCCCTCACAATTGGTGTCCCTCAAGGGTCCATACTGGGTCCACTACTATTCTCTATTTTTATCAACAACCTTCACACTGCTATCCCTAATGCTACCTGCATTCAATATGCAGATGATTCCACTCTAATCTGCTCAGCCACCTCCCCACCCAAACTGCAAACCTTAACCCAAAATACATTCAACACTATTGAGAACTGGCTCACCAACCAATGCCTACTTCTGAACCCCAATAAAACTAAACTCATACTCTTCTCCCCCACTAGTAGATCTATCACACTTTCATTCACTGTCACATCTAACAATGATAACACTATTTCTCCAGATCATCACACCAAACTACTAGGGGTCATCATAGACAATAATCTCAAATTTGACCTACATGTCAACAAAACCATACAGACCATCAATAAGAAGCTCGGCTCACTGTATAAAAATAAGACATTTTTAACCCCACTGGCCAGGACTGCAATCACCCGATCACACCTAGTCTCTAATCTTTTATATGCCTCACCTTTACTCTCAAACCTCAACAAATCTGAACTAGGTAAGCTGTCCCATAGCTACAATCATATTGCCAGATTTGCCACTGGCTCCACCTATAGAGCCCACCACTGCCAGAACCTTAAATAACTAGAGTGGCTAGAACTGCCCAACATAATTAATTTCAATCAACTCTTAATATCTCACAAAATTCTGTACTACTCTGAGGAAACGCCCTCACTTAAAAATATAATTAAGCCGTATAGCAACCCGAGATCCCTACAGTCAGCCAATAAACTACTGGTCCAAACCCACAAAGCTAATAACTCTGCTGGTGAATCCCTGTTTGCCAACTTCATCAGCAAAACCTGGAATTTGTTGCCAAACTATATAACCCTTCAATCCTCCAAAAGTCTTTTAAAAAAAACTCAAAGAGAATTGTCTATGCCCATGTACCAACCCTGATTAGCTATAAACTGATAGCATAATCTGAAATTATCATAACATGTAAGTACGTCACCAAGCTCTGCTTCTAATATGATGTCTTTTACTTTTAATTATGTCTGTCCATGAGAACTGTGAGTAAATAAATAAATAAATTACCACCAAAATTTTTACTTTATAATACACATATTTAATCATGTCCATTTTTATCTTATCCACATTTTCAATACCATCAAACACATGTTCAGTAGTTTCCTCTTCACTACAATATAAACATAGGGGGGATTTAATAAAGCCTACACGTTTTTTTTTTACCGTGTAGGCATCATGCCACACTGCTTACATGGCTGCAAACATTTTTCGATTTAGTAAGGGCTGCTGAGAGGCACACATGCACTCGCCAACACGGAAGCTGCCATGGCATGCAAATCACATCATAAGCAGGTGAACCTCATGAAAATGAGGCAGGTAGAGCAATCCAGCAAGCAGATAGGCATCTCTTCAGATCCCATGTCAGTGTCTGTACTGTACATGGAAAAATTCCATCTATAGGAGTGTAGACAGACAAAAGGGATTGAAAAATGTAGATCTTTGCACAGAAATGTCATGCCACATACACATATGACCAAAATTATCATCCTGTATATCGTAAAAATGAAATCAAATAAGTTAATTTTTTTTTTTTAATAATCAGGGCATGTTTGTACAGCATGCCACAGTGCATAAACATGCTTTATAGAAAAAGAAAAAAAATTGGAAAAAACAAATTAATAAGTATGTGACAGAAATGTATTACATGACTGTACGTGAAGTCACTACAATGGTGCATTAGTACTGTTGCTTAGTAGTTGGGCTCTGAAGCGAGTATTTTCCAGGCTGTGAGCATGAATACCTATGCAAATGAGGCTGAGGTACTGAATAGCAAAAACGAGTAATTGTGTCCACACATCCCTTTTGTGTAGGCATAGACCCATGTTGCTGTTTACACAGGAGGTAGATGACATCAGGGGGGTGTGTCTACTGACTTTTAAGCTCATTTCACCTTAGGTACACGTGTTTGCATTGCACACCACCTGGCTGATTGTGCCCCCTACAGGGGATGTGTCTACTGACTTATATGCTTTGTTTACCTTCCCCTGCACTTGTTTGCACGTCTCGCTACCGTGCTTAGCGTGTTTTAAAAAAATGTATTTAATTAGCTTTGACCCTTGTTTAAAGTAAAATAGGGCCATGAAATGATGTTAATTATATTGTAGGCAGGTGCAAAGCATCATAGTTATCCAATCACACACTCTGCACTTACAGCAGAGCTCTATAAAGTATGCATACCCATACATTATGATTTTTCCCAAATAATCTGCACCATTGGAGTACAGACTTGGGAATTTTTACTGAAAGAATGCACGGGGTTGCTGCAGATTTTCTGTACCTGTATGTGCTAGATGCTGATGTCAATGCTGCTCCTGCTGCTGCTGACTATAGGCCTAAACAGAGAAGAGTGTTCAGGCCAAGGGTAACCTTCCAGAGCTACATGAGCTAGAGATTGTAAAGGGCTACAGGGTGGACAGAGACATACTTTAAGAAATCACTGAACTCTGCCGGCAACAACCCAGACCCAAAGCCAACAGAAGGGAACCCATCCCATTGGAAACAAAGGTATGTGCAGCCCTTAGGATACTAGCTACAGGTACACTTTTCAAAGACCAACTGGGGACATGATGGGGGTCTCACAGGCATCAGCATCCAGGGTACTCCACCAGTTCCTGGATGCCATGCTACCACATGCCAGTGAGTACATTTCTTTTTCCCCATGAGCCAGCAATATGCAACACTTCTACTGTGTAGCACACTACCCTGAGGTACTGGGTGCTATAGACTGCACTCATGTACACATTAAGGCACCACCCAGTGAGAAAGGTAAGATCTACTTAATCTTCAAGAGGTACCACTCCATCAACTGCCAGGTCATGTGCAATTCCCAGGGGATTATCATGAATGTGTGTGCTGGCAACCCTGTCAGTTATGGGTTCCTATTACCTGACTGAATGTTTATCTTAGTGAATACCTAAACGTCGATCTGGTAATAGCGAAAGCAAAAAACCACGAATGGCTGACATAACGCAGGGAAAGAATTCCCTTGGTCATTATGCAGATTTTTCCCCTTTCCCCACTGTAGAGTGATCTCAGAGTCGGTATATTTAGTTAGGGGGCACAGGCCTCCACATCGAGGGGTGTGGGGGTGAAGCCACCCACTTCATTTTGGTTTAACTTTTTTTTGTTTTTTTGCAGCCAAGGGAATTCATTCCCTACGTTAAATCATCCATTGTTTTAATTTTTTGATATTACCAGATCGATGTTTAGGTATTCGCTAACCTAACCATTCTATCAGGTAATATAGACACAGTAGTTATCACAACTCCCCATATCTGGCACTCATCACAGCTGTACCAGATGTTTGCTAGGGGGGACATCCCACATGGCCATTTACTGAGGGATGCTGGCTATGCCCTGGAACCATGAATGATGACACCCATCAGAAATGCCTCCCCACCAAAGAATGCCATAATGAGGCACGCACAAACTAGAAACATCATAGAGCATGTGTTTGGGCTTCTGAAGTCACAGTTACAGTGCCTCTGTATATCTGGTGGAGTCCTGCAGTACTCTCCAGCCACATGCGCACATATGTTCACAGTATGTCCTATGCTACATAATAGGATCCTGTGAAAACAACTGCAGCAGGATCAGCAAAGGGAAGGGTTACACAGTCCCCCATCACTGCCTAGGTCACCACAGCCATAGTCACAGGAGGACTCGGAGGAGGAACCCCCTGATGGTGTCCCTGTAGGCAGACTTAGGCATGCTCAGTACACCCTGGGTTTGGCTAAGAGAGAACGCACAGCAGATTCACTGACAACCTAGATCCCTAGGGACTCACATACATATAGCAAAATTGATGCCAGGCAACCCAAACAACCTGTATCTTTCCCTGTATTGGCTGTGTACTGCTTGCATCAGACAGAGTCAGCCCTGATCTACAATTCTGTCAACTGCTGCATTCACAAGGTAAGTCCCTAACCTACACACTACTTCTAAGGATTACTATACTATGCTATTGTATATATGGATCTGCTGCATTTATGCAAGAAAATATAGTGGGTTATTTGGACACAAGTAACATCCACAGTAGACTACAGATACCCAGTCCACTAAAGTCAAAGTCAAAGTAAACTTTGTCATTCAGAAATCATACAAGTATAAAAACTGAACAAAATTCCGTATCTCCAGACTCAATGTGCAGACAACATATAGACTATTTTCACAGACATTTACACATATAACACCTGACTATTACATCACAGACATGCAGGTAGACAGACTAATATTGCACATAATTAGAAACACATTTTAACACGTTTTGAACTGAACACTTACTTGCATGAGACTTTAGTATTGCACAGGTACTTGGTTAAGACATTGCATTGATCCTTGCACAGAAAGAGACATTGAGTATTGCACTGTGAACATTAGAGTATTGCACTATGGACCTAAGAGTATTGTACTATGCCTGTATTACACTAGTATGTGTTCCTTAATATTCACTAGGCCTCATGGTTAGAATATGCACTACATCAGTAAAGGGAGATGTTAAACAGTGGGGTCACATGATAGTTGGCTACTGTGTATCCCAGCTGAACATGTGCTGTTGTTCTTCCACACCCAACACAGCAGTTGTCCCATATAACTGTTCATGCAAATGCATGCATACCACTGCCATTGATGGTTCAAATCTGGAAGAATCCAAAATCATGGACTGGAGTGCAGGTAGGTGTGGCCTGAAGTTACTTTATAACTACTGACAATCTCACTGGGCATGCCCATACACTTAGTTAAACTGGGGCAATCCTGTTGCTCCTTAAACAAAATGAACTGTTATGTACACATATGTCTATACATACATACATATATGTATACATATCCGTCTATCACTATCTCAGTCTCATGTACATAGTATATCTAGCTCTATGTATATTCAAATAGATATATAACTTCTTATATAGCAATATAGGTATATATATATATATATATATATATATATATATATATATATATTTGTATGAGTCTATGTTGAATCTCTGCGGTGGTGGTGCTGCAGTAGCGTTGTCGCCTCGCAGTAAGATGCTGTCCGGTTCGATTCTCAGCTAGAGTGTCTTCTGTGTGGAAAAATGCGTAAATGGGCATACCTTCACTGAAGGTTGTGCATCAGGGTTGGTAGCTCGGCACATAAACCTCAACTACCAATCATTAGCAGACCGGAGTTCCGCTGTGGCGACCCCTAACCGGAAAAAGCCAAAAAGACAACAAGTCTATGTTGAATGATCGACAATACAAAATATCGAACACACATGGTTGAAACCATATGATCGAATTTTATAATGTCGATCATTCAACAAAACAAAAAAAAAAAACCTAAAATAAATATATGCAGGGGGCAACCCCCCCTAAACCCCCACAAAACCCGCTACTTAAATATACCACTACAGCGAGGAAAAGGGAATCTCCCGTTCCATGCTGTATGCCGATCTCTGTTTTAAAACTTCGACCATATGGTCTCCGACCATATGGAATTCGAAGTTTTAAGCTTCGACATTCTGCATGAGACCCATATATATATATATATATATATATATATATTTGTGTTTGTGTATATATATATATATATATATATATATATATATATATATATATATATATATATACATACACAAACAAACTTTTCAGTCTCTCCCTATATATCTATCCAACACATATACATATCATACACACACACAGCTACATGTACATATACATCCCTGTTACATACAGAAATAAGGGTGTGGATGTCTATATTGTCCTACATACCCTAATACTGGTGAGTAAAGCTGCTCTATCACTCATTAATAATGTTGCTCAGAGGATCCAAAGTAAGGGCTCAACAGTACATCATGCACTTACCTACAGACCCATTTGCCTACTGGATGTCACCACATAGACAGCAACAGGTGAGCAGTTTGCACAATGTATAATGTTATCTATGCATGCATGGACAGAACACATTGTTCCTTCCCACAGGCTTGCCCATCCAATTGCAAACAGCCACATATGGACATACTGATAATTGCACACACATAACTGGGATAATAACAGTTATCTCATTGCTAGGATACTACATACAGATATCAGTATGAATCAATATCACTCTGCAGACCACAGATGCTGTTCAACACAAGCCTAGTTTGTGTAATCCACAAGTAGTTTTCCTGCAATCACATATAAAACAGACATCAGCCCTGGTACGTGCTGTGACCTATAGTGTGTAAGACTAGATATACAAGGGTTGTAATCTCACTGTAGGCCACAGTGTGTGTGTGTGTGTGTGTGTGTGTGTGTGTGTGTGTGTGTGTGTGTGTGTGTGTGTGTGTATGTGTGTGTCCCTGTCAAACAACCGAGAAACTGTCATTGGCTATCAAACTACAATGGTTATGCACTTTTTGGCCCTGTAACCTGCTTCTGGCTTCCATACTGCCCTCTTCTACAAGGCTTGATGATGTCATCTATCTTAAGACTACCACCCTACCACCTGCCATGATAGCATCCAGCTTAAGCCATGGTGCATGTGATAAGTACTATTATCTATAGTGTGTAGGACTAGATAAGTATAGGTTGCAATCTTACTAAAAGCCACTTGGTGCTTGTGTGTGTCCATATGGCATAAATATGATCACCTCAGTAACTTATAAAGATGTAGGGTTTTGCAGAATTTTAGTTGTAGCAGGTGATGTGGCCCTCAAAATGCCTGACCACAGTTTGGCCTGCTGATGTCATCAAGCATAATATATCCTAAACCAGCAGTACTATCAGACATGAGGTGTGTTGTGTGCATTACATACTTTTTTTCTGTACTGCATGCCATTACATGGGTAAGTGTTCTAGTGTGTATACAGCCAACTTGCACTATTTGTATGCCATGCCCTGTCCTGTAAGCAGTAATTGGAAGTGGTGCTATTCTAAATGTAGCCATGTTTGTGTGTATGGCTGTTAGAACAATTTACATCAGCTTATGGAACCATAGGACATTTGAATTTCACTAGCATAATGGCCATCCAGCCATCACAGTCATAGACAACTGTATACCCTTATTTACATGATCAGCACATATTGCCGCAGTCCAATAGGGGCACAGGCAAAAGCCCTGTGGTGAAATGATGGCTGCCCAGCCAGTCATACAGGTGGCATGTGCTGAGGTGCACTGAGGTTTTCTGCCTGCTATTAGCCAGGGCTCTGTTGCAAAGGTGGGTTAAAGTCTGCTAGACAAATCTCTCCCACCAGCATGTATTATTAATGTCACATACTAGGTTAATGTCCTTAGAGTGATTAATCCATGTACTAAGCCAAATACAGATATGCAGCATTTAGAATCAAGCACGGTCACACATTGTCACATATGCAAGGCAGAGATCCCCTCTGAGTAGTCTACATGCCACAGGCTACAATGACATTTATTTCATACGATCCCCATTAAACACATGCTGAAAACATGAAGTCCCCTTGTGAGGGACCATACTCTTGTGTGCAAGTTCCAGTACTGCTTGGAAAGGTCCATTAACAAATGGCATTGCACTCAGATATTGGCATGCTGAGGGTAGAGTACATGGAGGTTATGAGTATGTCAAGTATGGGTGATTGTATCCTCAGCAATGGCACATAATTCCTGTCATACCACTGGGAAGACATGGTGATCTTAGGCACATTAGGTGTAAACCTGTGTGCCCAGTTCTTTCACCCCTGAGTATGTACTTAACATGTTGTGACTGATGTCCTACTTACCAGGTACATACTGATGCAAATTATACTAAATATATATTTGCATGGCGTTTATAGCCATTACTATGTCAGCAGGCATTTGTTCATCAATACCCTCTTGTAGGATATTGACATAATTCACAGACTCCATGAGTGCTCACACTTTGCAGGCATTGTCCATCATTGTTAGCGACAGACATTCAGTACTCACTTGTATCATGGGTAAATGGATTCCAAGCAGTAGAGGACCCAGGACTGAGCCTGTTGAACACAGCTGCTTACAGATCAGCTATTGGAGGCAGATGTCTCTATGTTGAGTATGTGTGCCATCTATGGGCGACTAAGTGACCCCTGCAATGGTAGTATCATGGATGCCTAAGTGGGTGCTTTGTACATGATGCCTAAGTGGGGGATATAGTCAGATATCTTGGCTCAGTCCAGGGGGTTGTATGCCCTGATGTCCCCTCACCCAGGTCCTTGGTGACTGCCTCAGAAATGTCCACCACTTTTAACAGTCATGATCTCCCTGTCAGACATCCAAACTGTGTACAGTCAACTGTGTGCAAATCACATATATGTGTACTGATCAGCTTCATGATGACTGCCCATATGGCCTTGTAGATATGGATACTCAGGCAAAGAGGTCTGTAGTTCTGGTGGTCAGTGCATGCACTACCTCTGTGCAAGGGTATAACATTTGCCATTTTCCAGTCTGCTGGGGTTCAGCCAGTGGTTTCAGTGTGTCTGTAAGGTGTTTCCACTGGTGTTAGTACTCCATGACATATTCCATGTAGGATGCAGCATAGGATGTTAGCATGACCAATAGATACTGTGTATCCTCCATAGAGAGGCCATTTACTACCTGCCCTGTAGCTATGGTAGTTGTGGGACTGGTTGTAGGAATGTCATGTGTAACGTGTTTGGGACAGGGGAGTAAAGTTGATGCAGAACATGTGGGACTACAAGTTAACTATGGCTACAGACCCATTCTATGTGACGTCATTAAGTATGAGTTCACTGACAATCCGGGCCTGTGCTTTGAGGTTACACATGTAACTACACTGTGCTTTGTGGTTCTTCTTTGTGTGGGTGGCTAATTTTGTCATGTACTGTGTCTACACATCACAACACTATGTGGTTGTTGTAGCTGAGGAGGTTGTGTCACCATTTTAGGGAAGGGCACCCTCACCCCAACTATCACACAGCAATGTCCACCTCCTATCATACAGGCTGATAATGGCAGTTGTCCACCTGGCAGATCTGTTGTGCCATGAGGAGCCTGTGTTCTTCCTGTGAGGTACAGCTGAGTTAATGCAGTTGTAATGCTGCTGGCATAATCCATGGGTGTACAGCTCTGTCTACATGCCATCCCATCAGAGGGGGGAGGTGCAATCAAGCTATGTAAACAATCCCACAAGAGGTAATACATGGCTTTGTTGAAATATATGTCTGTATTGTCTGCAGGGGGGGGTTACTGCTGGTAGTTTTACCAACAGTGATCTGTGGTCAGATCCCACCAGAGAAGACCTCACATTGGGGGACTGCAGTGGTCACCCATATTAGTAAACACATGTTGTAGTATGTTGGCACCCCTTGGGGGGATGTCACGGCACTGTTCCAGGACAGTGTAGTTAAGGATGTAGACTAATTTGGGCAAGTTAGCTACAGCACGACTAAGCAACACTGCTGTTGGTCACTTAATGTCACCCCACAACATGGTGTAATGGTATATCTTGATAGACATATGTACATACAAATACGCACAATGGGTGCCTGAATACATGGAGATGCTCCTGTATCCAGCTATTGCTTGAGTATGTGCCCTTCCAGTACTGAATGGCATCTGCAATGTCTCCGTGAAATCATAGTGTTTCACAACATCTGAATTTATATATATCCTTAATGAGTATGTATACACCACCTGCATTACCTTGAACACTATCATTTTGAGGTGTGAAGATGTGGATGAACATGTAGTCTGGTATGGCTGTGGTGCTATCCACAGCCTTGAACCAGATATCCTTGATTGCACACGTCTGCATAATCCAGGGTGAGGACACATTACACAGAGTGGGATTCAGTGTTGCCATACCCACCGTGTAGCAGCATAACCATGATTTAGTATAAAGATGGTGTTTTCATTGCCAACTTTTCCCTGAAAAGTGCATCTAAGATGTATTGTGGGGGTGTCAGTAACCGTGGCCTTTACTCCACATCTCAGGGGTGAGAAATGAACAACATCACTGTTTATGCATTTATGTCTGTTGAGCAAAACATCACAGGCCAGACATGTAGTGGATCCCCTGACAATGGAACCACATGCTATGGCAATTATTGATTTCCATCAATTTACGTGTGTATGGAGCCATTATCCCAGGTGAGTACCAACTGCAACCAAAAAGTATGTGTATACCAGCGAGAGACACAGAGTGGCTAAGCACAGTTATGTGTCAGCATACAGACCGGTAATGTTTGTCCCTAGTCATAGACACCTGCAGGAACTATGATGTCAACATTATGTTCACTAATATCCCTTGATTTGCAGCAATGTGTAGTAAGGCGTATTGTTTTAAGCCACATACAGCAATCTGTGACCTGTCTGATATGTAGGCACTTGACACAGACATCAATGTGTCTCACAATGTAATCACCTCTGACTAAGAGGTGTGATGTTGTGTTTTGCCTTGGGTGTTTGGCCAGTAAGGGAGTGGTGCATGCAGTATTATGTGTACTGTGCACTCCAGAGGCAGGATGTTCTGAGGTGTCTGTTGACAAAGTGTCTGGTAAAGAGCTGCACACATGCTGGTGTGTGTGATGTGGGTGTAGGTGGTGCATGATGTGAGATGTGCATGTTGGCATAATGATCATTGTCATATGTAATGGCTGCTATTGGAGACACCATGGCAGCAAGGTTTGAAATGCAGTCACATCTGTCACACATTGTGTTTGTGTGTCATAGGAGTAGAGGGGTGGGGACACTCCAAGAACCTCAATAGCAGGTCCTTCAAAGGTAGGATCATGCTGCCACTCCCTTGGGGTTGACAGCCTGATATACAGTGTTTGTAGGCACACCTTACAGTGAAGATGTGATTACCCGTGCATGCATATGTTCATAGGTTCATAGGTTAGTACTAAGCTAACTGCCCTTGAGAGCCATTTAAGCCTAGCCAGTTATCCCTTGTGAGACTCGAACCCTGCACCTTGTGTTTGTAAGGCAAGCACTTTAACCATTAGGCCACCCTCCCAACCACAGTGGACTTGCTCAACTTTGCATTTGACATTACATTGGCCTCAGATATGTACAATGCCTATCAAGCAACTGGACAGCACACTGGTTGCATGATGTGGGAACACAAACATGTGTGTCAGGTACATAACTGTACAGCATGACATGCCTGGGACATGTAGCAGGTGGACACACATTGGCCAGTGGTGGATGCAATGGGTCTCACAGCCATGTCATGCAGATATGCACCAGTAATGTGTTAAAGGGCAGGATGCATAAAGTGCTGTGAAACTGCAACATACAATGGCTCGCCGGTAGTGTGCTGATTGTTACAGCAAGCCTGGACATCTATGTCAATGGACATTGTACATTATATTGTGGCACTACAGTAGTGCTACTAATCTCCCTCTTGTCAGTTCCCTAGTGACGTACTACCAACCCTGGAACAGAAGGCATAACACATGCAAAAGTCAACTGATTGCCCAGATTGCTAATCAAGGCATCTATTTGTAAAAGGGTATGTGAAGCCTACAGAGCCTTTTGTGATGTGGGACAGCTATGTAGATGAACGAACAGACTGTATCCTGCTTGTCATCTTGGGATTCATAGTACTGTTTTGAGTGTGGTGACATAAAACGTATTGGGGCATGGTATCCTATGTGAGAGTGGTGTCGGTGAGAACAGCATTAGTATTTGCCAGGCACTAGCAATTCTGTGTTTGCCCCTGCTTTCCACAGTCTTCACAGGGTCATTGTGTCCTTCCAGTACACATTGCTTGGGTAATGCCCAGTCACAGAATACCTGGCTGAAACCCCTACCTTACCTTCAAAGGGTATGCATATTACACTTCCCTAATGTGTTCATCTGTGCTGTGTACACACACCTTGGATTACTCTTTTCTTGGAACATGCTGGAAGCAACTGCAATACTAAGTTGCACAAAGAAAAAATAGCATGTAGTGCTAAGCAGTGTCCCGAGATCACTGAGTCATGTGCCATGAAATGCCATGAAAGGAGTTAGCATGTAACAGTGTCATACACCTACTGACACTGGACTACACACCATCCGTTATGCTCAAGGCCAAATCATGCCTACCAACTCTAATTGGTGGATGCCATTGAGTGTTACACTATGTAATGGATGACGGGACTATTACTCACTCTACCTACCATGGTCTGACAAAGTGTTTGACAGTATTAGACCAGCAGGCCTTGCTGGAAACTGTATAGGTTTCCACTGAGTGTTATGCCTGCTGGTGGGTAGGCAAGTGTGTGACAGTCATAATCTGGGAAGATCACATTTAGAGACCTAAGCTGCAGTGACGTCAGTCAACGGTGGATTTCCCCAGACATCATTGATGGTGTACCCCTTCTAACCATTCCCTCACTGCAGTCATAGCCACTGTCAGTGCCCTCTGACTGCCTACATTAGTGGGTGATTGCATATCAGGTGCTGTCAGTGAATCCCACACAGAGCCAACAGTTAACCATGATAACCTATGATGCATATTCAGTTGTGGTCTGAGCCACTGACAAATACTACATACCGATGACTGCACAATGCTATCCTTTGGAAATTCACCCACCCATGGGACATATAGTAGTGACCACACACCACACACAATTGAGCCATTAATCATGGATGTATGGACACAGGGAGAAATGTAGCCTTTGACTTTCAGTGGACGGTGAGATGTGGGGATGCATTCAGTGTTGTACATCATAAACAAGTAGGTCTGTGATGTAATTTCCAGACTGTCATTGCCATACTGAAGGTGGTACTCATCACACCTATCATTGTGTACAATGTCACACTTGTTATGACACTACACAGACATGTCCTACAACTGTAGCAGCCACACAGATTCCATGGTACTGCAATACACATTGCAGATAACATGTCCTATGGAGTCCATGTCATGACCGTACATGTCTAGTCTGTCTTATAAATACTTTGTAGGAGATGTGTATGACTACTATACAGAGAGATGTCAGATCCTACTGTGTACCTCCCGTGCATCCATAACAGGACTAACACATGTCTTACCTGACCTACACACCTACACCTTCACTGTGGTATAACTACTACATGTTGGAAAGACGGGTATGTCACACAGACAATGCACCCAATATGTAACAGGCCCCCCCTTGCATGTGAAGCACACATCTGCTGTGACACACATCATGTTCAGGTTATACCATAGGATGCAGAACACAACAATCATAGCTGCTGTCAGACAAATGTCTGTACTGGACACAGGAAATGTGAAGATGGGTCATCCACAGCACCACAGCTTGTAGATGTGATAGCTCCCAACACCCTGGTGACACTTATCAAGGGTGTCAGACCTTTTCACAGATTAGGGATGCATGAGTAAGCTGCATGATGCCATTGCCCTACACTGATCATGAGAATGACAGGGATGTGGCACATGTATCATCACTTGCGCAGGGTTTTGTGTGAGGATGCATAAGGCCTACAATAATCCAAAAGGTTGACAGCATGTATGTAAGTCAGGAAGGAAAGGAGCCAAGGTCGACCATGGAATTGTGTCATGTGTGTCTGTAAGTGACCTGCATTTGACAGTGGTGTGTGAGTGTGTGGGTGTACACAGTCAAGCTCAGTGCTAGCCTTACATGTGTGTATGTTGGATAGCTTTGAACTGTGCATGGTAGAGATAACAGTTCACCATCTCTGAGTCTGAACATGGGAATTCGCTCTGCCAGACGTTGCACTGGCACATCCATGCCCAAGGTCAGAAGTGGTGCTAGTACTTGACAGTGACTGCTGTCTGCTGGGACTGTGTCCTCCATGGGAATGCCCAGGACCATGAGCCCATGGCCTGTGACATCTTGGTGTGGACAGCACACTCCCTTCTGTAGCGCTGGATGTACTGCCACTACAGGAGCGTGATTGTGCATGGCCACGTGGACTCTCAGCAGATGGGGTTGCTGACCTGTTCCCATGAGGCCAAAGCTCAACTTCAACCACATGTTCCAGCACAGATACTGTGCATTCCAAGACAGACACTGTCTCTGCCCACCTTCTGTCCACTGCATCAGTGAAATGATCAAGGCTGCCACCAATATGATGGAGGCAGTTACAGATGACTGTGCTGAATCCATAACCCGGAGCATACATCTGGAGTTCCTTTCAGAATGTGCCTGTGACTCCATGGTGGCCCAAAACATACACCAAGTGAACTGTGATGTGACACCTACAACAGGTGAAAGAATAGCAGGCCTCCCATGAGCACCCTTATCAATCCACTTATGTGGAACCTCACCAGTTCTCTGCCTATAGCCAGTATCTACACTCACTGGAGCCATAGTTGCCACATTTTACTGTTCAATGTCCTCACCCTCTGACTTTCCAATATCTGTGGCCTCTGGGGACTGGATATGTGTAGGCATAATGACTATGTGTGGTGACAATGAGAGCAGAAGAGTGATGCCAACCTCTGGGACATATTCAGCCCTTGATACCCTGACCTGTGCCTCACTGTGGGCACCATCATCATCAGAGTCTGAAGAGATACTGACATCAGGTTGTGTAGGGGACAGAGACCAACCCCCTGGTCACCTCTGATAAAAAAGGGAAAAGCAGTACAATAATACCTGCACTATTATGCTCTGCAGTACTATGTTGCAACATATGCAAAGCTGTATACACTGCTGTCACTTTTACAGACCTGTTTAACCCCCAATGTCATATAGTAGGACATGAGGACATTACTGTTCCTGCAAACATCTGTAGTTACTTGTAAATAAAAGCTCTTTACACAGCAATCTTATCAGCAACAATGAGGTATACTGTTGACATTTTTGAAGACTCTGCACAGTGACACATATGGCAATCTGCAATGTCCTGACAATACTGTTGTATCTATCAGTGGGATGATACCTACAAGACATACATATGACTGTAACATGTGCACAATCATAAAAGTTCTGTGCATTTGGAAACCATGTTGATGGTGCAGCACTGCAGACAGCAGGCCTGGGATGACACTTTAGGGATTGTATTGCTGTAAATCTACATCTATAACAAAACAGTGTTGTCCTTACAAGGAGCAGGATCATGACCTTGTCCGATACCTGACAGACCTGTGTAAAGTAGAGGGAGAGGTGATATCAGTACCACTGCATGTTGCACCACAACAAGTAATACATCCATATATCTCACATTTACAGTAGCTACTATGTTAATTGTTATATCAGTCAACATCTGCAGGAGAGTCAAACTGCAGTTACACTCTTCCCCCCACAAAGAACCCAGACCTGGCATCCACATAAGAGTATGTACACCCTGACACACTGAATGCTACAGTACTGCAATGGTGATCACACTAAGCTTACCTGCACGCTCCTCTGCTATGGAAACTGTAGCACCCACATCTATGATGTACATTGTGATGGATGCATGGGAGCTGCCGTATGTGCCTAGGTTCACCAGGAATTCCTCAGTGGCTGAGAGTGGCTGTTTTGCTGCAGTTCCTCCACCAGTGATGCCATAATCCCTGGCTACATCTGCTGTTCTTTTTCATGCAGCATTGAGCATGTCCATTGCACGGTGTTGAATCTGCTCATATGTCCTGTTCTGATTACCTGTAGCATTCACATCATGGACAAGATCAGCTCAAAGTGCTACCCACTGTTCCCTGTTTTGCCTTCCCCTGGAATTCATGGTGTTGCTAGAAGCCTTCAAGTATAATTTCATTCTCTGCATCCATGAAAGGTACATGGCATCATGGATACATGTGTCCTGTAAGACAACAGAATGGGAACACATGTCAGGACCACATAAGTGGAAGCACACTATGTAGAAATACAGAAAGAGCATGATGGCTGCCACTATCCACTACATACTCAGATATGTCTTATTCCACAGTGTGCAAACATACTAAGTGTGTGGATACAACTAAGATACTAGCGATAGTCAGCTATTCCCATGTGTGTCATGAGAGACACTTCTGTATGATCACACACCCAACACTGGAGTCTATTGTAGTGTGTTCCTTAGGGGCAACCCCCCATTAATATGTCAAAACAACAGTGCCAAACAAATAGCAGTCTGCTATTACAACCAATATACAGGGACAGTCCCACAAGACCAGTGTGCCACATTGACAAAAAGCATTCCACCCTTGATGCATTGTACGTCCTCTGTAGATGTAACAAATTTAGATATCAATGTCATGTCATTATCACAGTTCTAAGACAGGTTTAATGCTGTAACCCCTATTCCCTGTAAGTATATTCACACATCTGCATCCTGGTGTAAACAAAAGGGTTACATACCTGCTGGAGTGCAAAACTCCTCTGTTGATATGTGCTGATATGTATGTTCTTGCAAAAGCATGTCCTGTGTGCAGAAAGTATTGTACAGAATCGTTTCCCATAGCCAGCATTTTTGCCTTTTAACATGCTTCTGATTAGCAGATGATTGCCTCAACCAATCTGTAGTTCTGAAATGCCAATTGCAGGCAACACAGCTGATTTGCAGTATCATCACCCAATGATATGCAACCACTGCACAAGATATAAGACCTCCATGTAGATTACAAGCCCTTTCTGATATGTTGTGCTGGACATTACTGGGGTGAGGAGACTACATCTGTAGAAGCTACTGTTACATAGTGATGTGTGTGGTACAGGCTGCAGCGGCTGTTGCAGGTAATAGGCCTAGGCAGAGAGTGTGAACACTTGGAAGGACAACATGCTGTAGGAGTAACTGTGGCAGCCTTGTAGTAGAGGCAGAGCCAGAGTGAGGGTAGCCATCCCACTCCAATTAAAGCATGTTTTTAAGATAGTAAGTTAAGCAGCAGTATCATTAACAGAGTACTAGGCTATATGCGTGTTGTGTCCTTGAGCAACATAGGGGATAACTATAGCAGTATGTCCACCATTTGGGCAACTGTCAGGTCATGTGTTACAGTCTGTTACTCTTTTGGAACTTGTATGCTAGCAGTCCTTGTTACAAGCAAGGGCTTCATATGTGTATGTTAGTTTATCAGCTGTTCTAATTTGCACTGTGAGTTTGAAAGGATTGTGTACTGCACTCTGATAGCAGTGGGCTTCATTTGCATTACCCAAGTAAAAATCCGCTGTGCATGCATATTAATGCATGACATGACACATTATGCACTTATAGTTTTGCTATAGGGATATGTGAAGTGTGTTCTCATCTGCAGGCCTGTGACTTCCAGCAGTGACAAGCAGACATTTCATTTGTAATGCATTGTGCGGATAAATAGTGCATGACTCATTGATTAATTGGTGGCTTCAAATCCTACACACCACTGGATTGACTCTGTGTGGCAAAATGTGCTGCTTGCAAGGCATTTAACAGACTGAGCTACTCTGCAGGTGTATTTGCAAGATATAAGTACACACATACAGGCTGTGACATGCTTTTTTTACAGCCATCATTATATGCATGGCTTGATATGGATGCATTTCTGCACCAAGGTCCCTGTTGTACATGTATTTTGCCAGTTATTCCTTAACAGGTGTACTTGAAAATGTTGATAAATGGGGACATTTACCTGCTATTAGAGACCTCACTTACATCCATTCTTGTGTGTTTGGCATTGTAGTAGTGTACTCTTGCACCAAAATGCAAGGTGCAATCCCAATTTTTGCATTACTCTTTAAGGAAGTTTGAGCAACGTGGAGCAATGCCCAGTTCTGCTGAAACACACTTAATGACTGTAACCTGCAATTAGTATATTTTGCTTAAACCACCTGTTTTACTTAACAGCTATGTGGCACGGAAGATTAAGGCAGCACCATACAGGTGCAATGGTTGTGGGTTTGAAGTAGGGGACAGATGTTTATTTTGTACATGTTTTTTATTTAAAACACACATACCAATATAGCTTCATTTAGCTGAACTTAGTGAGGCTGCGTGATGCAATGCATAGCACAGTGTCGCCCTAAAAAATGTAAAGAAAAATGGAGAGATAGAAAAGTGGTGAAATGGGGTGCAAGCAGGGGGGGGACATAGTGAATGGCAGGTAGGTATGTGCAGGAAGGGTGTAGGAAAGAGCCATAGCTATCCATTTCTTGTACAGCAGCAACTGTGCACTTTGATAGAATTTGTACATGACTTTGGACTCTAACCCCAGAGAGAGAGGTGAGGACAACATAATTGTGTTGTTATGTCAACTGGACCAAATTATGTATGTCCAGTGGACACGTGCAAAATGAAGATCTATGTATGGGACAATTTTTTTGGGGGGGGGACAGGTACCCATTTTTTTAAGATGAGAGTGCAATGTTGAGGGAGGGACATAGGTACATGTGGGGGAAGTAAGTTGGGTAGGTGAGAAAGCTTTTGCAGACAGACAAGACAGCAGACAGGGGTGGTGTGTGACACAAGAGGGGTAAACACCTTGGATGGGGAGGGTGTTTTGGAATCTCAGTCCCATGTGCCTCCATAAGGTAGAAGCATGACTCACATCCCCACCCACAGGACTGTCGACACTGCTCCATCACTGTCCCAAGGGTGGCAGTGGTGGAGACTGGGCTCTGTGGTGAACCTTCCTCACCAAGTGGCCAGCATTCTCTAGATCTGGTGCAGGCATTATCCAAACCCATGGAAGATGATCCTGTGCACCAAACCCAGCAGTTTTTCACAGGTGACAACTTCCCCTCCACCACCACTCCCAGAGGGGGGCCCGTCCCCATTGTGGGGCACTACTACTGATGCTGCAGGTAATGCAGGGGCAGCAGAGGGGGCACCATCAGGCTGGGTTCCATACGTATTGGGACCTGGTGCCACAGCTAGAGGAGGAAAGGTAGGTGAATCACAAGGAACTGCCCTACCTTGTCAGGCTGCAGTAAAGCAGTTATAACAATAAGTTAAAGTTAGTATTAAACAAACCTCCACCCAAAAAAAAGAAAGAAAGAGGAGTCCACTATAGAAGAAGTAAGAACAGCACTAAAGGATCACTGCACCATCTTATTTTTTACAAATTCAATTGAGTCAAAACATTCCTCAGCTTCCAAACTCTACTTAACCTAAAATAGTAACTCTTTGCCTTGTCTTCAAAATGTACCAACTTTTGTTCAATGTAAATAATATGGCTGCTTAATTCTACCAACTTATTTCAGATATCACGTGACACGGTACTATTCTTTCAAGTCTCAGTGGAATCATCTGAGGATTCAAGTTGCTTGACATAATGATTAAGGAGCACAAACACCAATTTCTTTTGCTGATATACTGCCCCTCCAGTCCCAGCTAATCTGGGACTTCCAGAGCCTCTTCGTGTCTGGGGCTGCCACCATCAATAACAGAAGGCATAATGGCAGACAACTACCCCTGAACTTCTTCCTAGACCTCAACATATATACTTCCATACTTTTACCTAAATCCAAGGCTGTCATCTCAAAAAATATCACTTAAATCACCACTGTAACGTAACAGTGAAACTCAGTCTAAAAATTCACAAAATAACTTTAAAAATATAAAACTTACCTGACTGGTAACCTTGCAAAGCACTATGAGATTTATTTGCCTAAAGAAGTGATTAGCTGTGACAAATATTAGATGTACTGGATGCTATTGATGTTAAACTGGCTAAAGCACCAGGGTTTAGTGCATTTAAAAACAATATAGGTTCCATTTCAATTCTGGTTGTATAAAGGTTTAGTTTATTGTCACATCAACCTACCTACTATCTTTATCCCTAAACATAAACTTGATTTAGACACCTAGAAACTTTTCATAAAAAGAAATAACCCATTTCACTGATCAGTACATCACTCCCCAATATAATCACATGCATTTATTCCAATTTAATATGCAATTTCTAATCAAGCTTTATTCAAATCTTTCAGACATAGGACAATAATATCATGTTGTAGTCACCTACTTTTTGCAACTAATGTAAATACAATAAACAGCATTTGCTCTAAAACCTGAAAAGCATTTGGCCAGGTTCTTGTTCCGTATATCAAACTTTTTGGCATCCTTAATTTCCTGTCATCTTATGTCAGTATAACTTCCAGCATTTATGAAGTTTCTTCAATCCATCTATGTATTAATTCTAATATTTCTTCCCATATCCAAACTCAGGTACTAGACAGGGTGACCCCCTTACCTGTCTCTTTAACCTGTCTTTTAAACCTTTGTCCATTCAGTTTTAACCATCCATATATTATTTCTACCAAATCTAACATAGTGTTGAAATCTGCATCATGCCATTTGCTGATGCTGTTTTTTGTACTTAGAAAAGCCTTTTATTTCTGTACTGTCGCTACTTTAATCATTGGCAAGTGCAAACAAGTTAGAATGAGAAGACTGGCTGCTATACTGAGGACTCATCAGGGTGACTGGCTGGCAGTCTGTCTGTCTGTCTTGGCTGGCATGGAGAGCACTAGTGTTGTCAGGGATGTTAGCGCAGTGTTCAGTTCTGACACATAATAATGAGCCACTAATGAGGTTACGCAATGTAGCCTTATCGTGTCTCTGAAATGCAGATTATCACAACTGTGTTATTGGACAGTCCTACATTGCCCAATTAGCACTTGCAGTCATAATCTGTCTGAGTCCTAGAGACTGTCTTTTAGTGCTTTTGATTTCTTAATATTTCTTAGTAATGTCTAAACAGAAAAAAAGCTGAGCAAAGGATAGCAGCTCTGCATTTGGTAAAACTATAATGTACTTAAATGTACTGTTCCTTTCTGCCTGTGCACAACAGCAAAAATTAATAATATAGGACCATATGCATGAACACTTTTTTATTCTGCAGAGTAACAGGCTTACAAATGCAAAAGCCTACGTAATTAGCCATAAGGAGTTCTTGTATACACTTGGCTGCTTGATTTTATTATTCAGCTTACCTATAAGTAATTGTAATATAGTATAATAACTAATAGCATTAAAGTCAGGTAGCCCAAGAAATACATGAATCTAAAATTATAACATTATGTGTAAATCACAGCTACTTTTTAGGGAAATATCTTGGGCCTCAAGAAAATAAATTTAGAAAGTTTTAATTTTTCACACATTCCCTATAGTTCATTTTCAGTTCCCAAACTCAGACTTCTTATAAGATAAATGCTACAGTGTCAAATTAACTGACCACTGCTGTGTTCTGCACATATAGAACTAGTAACCTTGATGGTATTAGGCACAGATGGAATATGTGTTTGTGTGTGTGTGTGTGCGTGTGTGTGTGTGTGTGTGTGTGTGTGTGTGTGTGTGTGTGTGTGTGTGTGTGTGTGTGTGTGTGTGTGTGTGTGTGCGTGCGTGTGTGTGTGCGTGTGTGTGTGTGTGTGTGTGTGTGTGTGTGTGTGTGTGTGTGTGTGTGTGTGTGTGTGTGTGTGTGTGGGCACTCTTGTGTGTGCGCACCCACATTGGAGCGCTGGACGTTAATTGTAATATGCTAAAATAACACAAACCTGAGCTAGCATAACAATACACTGTTCCTGGTGGAAAAAATGTTATTTATCCTGAGAACATAAGGCCTTTAAATGAAACATGTAGAGTTCATGAAATATATATTTTACGCTTACTTTATACAGATTGTTACTTTCATTCTCATACTCTTCAGTATTAGCACTGCATACTTTCACGTATAAAGTGACCGCCAGGAGCAATTTAGTAAAATGAATACTGTGCTGCTCCTTGCATTATAATGGTTAGTGTTCAACTTTCATGAACTACACTGAAGTCTTATTAGTTGTCCTGCATATAATTATTATTTGCCATATACACATATTTTCATATTACCATGTAATTTTGTAAATAATGGTCATCTAGTTTATATATCCATATTTATTTATTTATATTTGTTTACTGGGGAAGAATGCTGATCAAGATTGACCAGTTTCAACTCAGACTCTCATTTTCTCTGTCTTTGTATGCCCTGTGTATTGCATTTCTGTAGGGAGAGCTTACTTGGTTCCCAGTTATGTATAAGTAAATCAGAATGCAAAATGTATTCTCATATGGCCAAAACATTGCCACACAGCTGTCCCGCATACTCATTTAAAACAACTTTGCCTCCAAAAGGTAGTTATAGTTACATTCCAGCTGGTATTAATATACATAGACAGAGCAGAATTTAGCCTTTACAAGTACAGGTAGGATACATCTGCATACCAAGCCCATCCTCCTGTATGACCTACTCCAATTTACTCTGGTCCACAAATGTTAGACTCGAGTTCTGTTTCTGTGTTACAAAATACAATCTTGACTGCTGTCAGAATTATTCAGACATTACAAGGCACATATTGTAAGGGTAGTACAGGGGTGATTCTTGCACTGAGAATGACACCATTAAGAAAATCAGTATGCACGTTAGAAAAGCAGTTTACCAGCATATATTGCTTGATACGAGTGAGGCTAATGCATGTTAAGTCTGTCATGGAGCTTTACACTGTTTTTTTGCTTTTTGACCAATTAACCAGTGACTTCAGATCCCCAGCTTTGCCTATTGCTTCTTTGTTTCCTGAGGCCACCTGGTTGGTAGAATCCCAGGGTAGGCCTTGATCTCCTCTCTTTAAAAGAGAAGATCTTGTGGATATTGGGCTACACAATCACCCTGCAATTGAAGAGAGGAGTGGAGAAGCTGGGCTGTCATTCTTTAATCAAGTTGGGATTTTTCTTGAGTGGCATTGTCATTGTTGACCTCAGTTTTAGAGGCCACTGCCTGTCTGCAATTAAGTATCTAGGAGCATTCCCACCCCCACCCAACAGTGATACTAGCCCTAACATGCTCACATACTTTCCCTGTTGTCTCCATTCTGTATCTCTGCCTCCACCAGTATGGGATCAACAGCTCTCCCTAATCAGCACATCACTAACCCATCCCACCCTCAAATAGCAAACATTTAAAGCCTTGTCATTCTGCTCGCCTCCCTTATAGCTCTAGCAGGTGCCTAATCTGATAATTGAACTCATATCACCCGGGTTATAGTCAGAACTTTATTCTTCTACACCACTAGAGTTGGCCAAGACTAAAACTTTTACAATCTAAGAAGTGATATATTTTTTTCTTGTCAGTTTAATATTGTGTATTTTATCGTGTGGTGTAAATGAGAAGGGTCAGCTATGTGCAAAACATACTGTTGCTAGTTATGGATATTTACACTAAAATGTGTTACTAAGTACACTTTGCAGCAGCTTACAGTGCTGGATATGGTTTCTGTACCACATAGCTTTCCTAACAGTTCAGACTAATTTAATGATACTAAATACTATTTAACTGACAAACACTTCACTGGGAACAGCAGCTGATTACTTTTTCCCCTCTCCACTTACGTTCCCCCTCCCAAATTAGCGTGTAACACCAATATGCTATTTTAACTGTACTCTCTGGTCTTTAATGGTGCAGCAGTTTTTTCTGCAGTACAGCAAAGCATAACATCTATGTGAAAAACGTGCTTTGTTGATACAAATTGTAATTATAATACATTATTTGGGGATAACCAGTGTCAAGGGACCTACCTGATTGTTTTTTTAATTTTGTCATGCTACACCCAGGGTCTAGTATCTACATTTCTTCAGTTAATCTGTGCTGGTTGATTAGCCCCTCCCCTCCACCTATGCTCCATTCTTTGCTCTGAAAATGTTATATTAGATCCACTGTAGTGAATGTCTAGACTGTAAGCATTTTTTAGATGTAATAACTGTCTTCTACAATGTTTACTGTTATTACTTACAGTAAGTTAATAAATTCATAACAGTTCCATGCATCATCTATGGTTCAGTCCATTGTATGCATCTTGAGTCTGAGACCTACTTATCAAGCTTGTAATTAATCGGCTGCATTTTTGTGCACAGATTAATGTGTGTCCCTATAGTGTTATACATGTATCTATGACCTCTTAGTTGAATTTTGAATTTTCATAAGTAACCAAGGATTACGTTTTATTCTTGACAACTGGAATAATTGGGTATTTTAATATTTAAGTTAACACAATAGAGGTCCAAAGGTCTATTTTTATACAGTGTAGTGCGTATTAGTCTATGGGCATCTCATTCTAAAGATTAGTTGTATTATATATTGTATTTTAGTCTGCTGATGTATGTTTCTTACAATGCAGAAGCCTGCTATTTCTCTCTGTATGTGTTGATTATGTTGTAGTAGCTTATGCTAGTAGAAGATAGAAACTTGAACTTCCTTCTGTTCTTGCTGATTTGCACTAACTGCTTTCTATTACTCCTTTTATTTTGTATACATCTACTTGGTCTGAACTGTCTACCCATTCTACACTCCAAACACGGCCACTACTGCAAGGACCATTTACTCCAAATTAGCTAATCATGGATTCTGTTGCACTGAACTGTACTTTAAAACCCTTAATTTTAGGAGCTTTTTCAATGGGTTTTCATGCACCATTAGATGTTTAACTATATTCCAAATTACCCTTTACTTTATTTAGTGGTACTAAATACTATTTGACTGGCAAACACTTCACCGGGAACAACAGCTGCTTACTTTTTCCCCTCTCCACTTATGTTCTCTCCTCCCTAATTAGCCTATAACATCAATATGCTATTTTAACTGTACTCTCTCATCTTTAATGGTGTAGAAGGTTTTTCTGCACTACAGCAAAGCCTAACATCTATGTGAAAACATGCTTTGTTGATATAAATTGTAATTGGAATACATTATTTGGGGATAGTGTCAAGGGACCTACCTGATTCTTTTTTAATTCTCCCATGCAATGGCTAGGGTCAGGTCTACCCACTCCATTCAGCCTCACTATGCTTGGGCTCATTCCGCTCCCCTACCCTGCCTCCATTCCCACCTCCCACCAGTACGCCTACATTTATTTTATTCAAACCACTCCCACTCAGAATACCTATCCAATCAGCAGTTAAATCCATTGACTAATACATGACATAATCCCACAACTAACTTAATTCCATTCCTTGTCCTTCCCATTGAATCCTTTACTCATAATCTAAGCAAGTATTTTATCACTTAGCTAGTCTTTCCTTCCCTCAATCAGAATTCATTATTCAAAAATGTTTAGTGACCTTACTTTCTATCTTATACTTTCACAGCTATTTTAAATATAACATAGTTCATCTAGTCCCTAAACAACCTATGGCTACCAAAATGCTACCCCTACATAGTGTAACACTCTTAGTCCTCTCTCAACAGCTGCCCATTTAACAGCTTATCACTCTCATCTAACCATACCCCAAGCCTGCCACAAAACTGCATCCATCTACTCCCTCCACAGCCAAACCACTCACTTAGAAATATCACCAACTATCTACAAGACCATGTTCTTTCATTAGCTGACTCACAAAATTCACACTCTTAAAATCCTCCAAAAAATGTATTTTTCAAGTATCACAGATACATATCCAAACTCATTCACACACTAATAAACAGTACTACTAAATTTATAATAAGTGGAGATATACATCCAAATCTAGGTAATAACTACACTCCCTCAACCATCCCCAAGTACAAAATATACTTAACCTGCCTTGAAAAGGGTCTGACGTGTTACTTCTAAATCTAAATCTCAGAAGTGCAGTTAATAAGATTCAAGAACCTCATGCTACCCCCTCTCTCTCTGCTCCCCAGCTATAGCTTTTTTAACAGAGACTTGGCTGAAACCACGCATTTCAGATAATGAAATTGTCCATCCAGGCTACAACATAGAACAGATAGAAAGGAGAAAAGAGGTGGAGGAGTAGCTATACTATTTAAGAATAACTTTATATTGCAAGCACTAAGCTTCAGTACACCAAATTTAAATAATACCGATATACTGCTGACCAGATTACAAGTCAACCATATAATGGCCATTTATATTCCAACAGGCAATAATATTTCCACAATAGAGCACATCCTTCAATACATTTCAAACGCCATTACCCAGGAAAATATCATCATGGGGATTTTAATACTGACTGGATGACCTGTAACTCACAAAACCCCAGCAATCATATCAACCTCTTTGGCTTCACACATATTATACAAAGTCTTACCAGAACAGATAAAAAGTCAAATAGACAATCTATCCTAGACTGGACTCTGACTAATAAACCTTCCCACTATCAAAATGTTGTGACCGCATGCCAGCTTATCTCCTCAGACAACACACCAACCCTAGTAAACACATCATTTATCACCAAATCCATAATAAGAAAAATTTCAATCCTCAAGATAAACACTCAAATAATGTAACTGGACTCCTCTTAAGAACTTGCCCTTACATGCCACAGTAGAATATTTTAACAATACTTTCCTCAACATTCTTAACAGAATGGCACCTCCAAGAACAGTCCAAGCTAAGGTAAATTTTACCCCGTGTCTAACTTATGAACCAAGAACACTAAAGCTAAGAGACAAGACTTGGCAATTATGGTATACTAACAAATCACAATCTAATCTCGCAGCATATCAACAAATTAGGAATAAGCCCAACCACCAAATCAAACTAGACAAATAAAGTTACTATACTAATATGTGATGGAAACATCAAAGAAATCCACAAAAATTTTGTGCACAATCAAAACAATCCTTCATCCTGGACAAGCCTCAACCCCTTCCCTAAACATACCAAACAGCTCAGGCGCCATTGCAGAATAATTTAATAAATATTTCACTGGAGGTATTCTATCGTTAATCAAAAATAATCAGCCCCATCTATCATCAATACCTAAACCAACCAATAATAATAATACTTTCATATTCCAACTGATCTCCACAAGCTCCATTGAAAAACGACTAAGAAAATTCAAACCTACCACAATTGCTGCTGATAACTTACCAGCTGAATTTCTAAAATTAGCAGCTGAAGCTATTTCCTACCTTGTATCCATACTTATTAATCGGTCCAAAGTTGAACGATATGTCCCATCAATTTGGAAAAGCTCATATATAATTCCCCTACATAAAGGTGGAAAGTCAACTGAACTCACAAATTATAGACCACATTGCCATTTTTTTCTCCTCTATCTAAACTTCTAGAAAGGTGCATACATTCACAACTTCTGCAATATCTCTCAACAAATAACCTGCTAGCCAAATCCCAACATGGTTTTCAGATCCCATCATAGTACCACAGGTGCCCTCCACAGCTTTACCAACACCACAAATCAGTTCAGAAATGAAGGTAAAATAGTTTCATCTGTCTCTAGATATGTCTAAGGCCTTTGATACAGTTTCTCACCACAAGCCACTGACTGTTCTCACCAACCTAAATCTCAGCTCCTCTTCTCTCACATGGTTCCAAAGTTACCTAACAGACCGTCAGTAAACAGTAAAGTGACTACAAGACCTTCCCCCCTACTCTCAGTTACATTAGGAGTCCCACAGGGTTTCATTCTTGGCCCACTTCATTTTAGTATTTTTACTAATGACCTCAGCACTGCCACACCCTAGCTTCCATAATCCAATATGCAGATGATGGTACACTTATATGTGCTGAATCTACCATACAACAGCTATAAGACATTACCCAAAAGTCCTTTACTGAAATTGAATCATGGCTAACTAACTCACAGCTCATACTTAACCCCACCAAAACCAAACTCATGATCTTTCAACCCACCAAACCCTCAAATCCCACACCAACTTTCTTCATTACTGCTAGCAAGAATACAAAAATTACTCCTGAACCACAAGCAAAACTACTAGGAGTCATAATCGATAATAAGCTGAGATTCAATTTACACATATCACAAACAATTAAGAAGATACACAAAAAATGAGAACACTCTACAGAAATAAAAAAATTCTAACAGATAGTTCTAGGGTAGCTATTGTCAGAACCCACCTCCTGTCAACACTTCTCTATGCTTCACCCATACTTATCAATCTTAAAAAGACAAGACTTAGATAAACTGGAAACATGATGTAACAAGATAGCAAAATTTGCTCCAGACTCTACACATAGGATGCACCATTGTCTCACTTTAAAAAAACTCTCCTGGTTTGAACTACCACAACTTTGAGCTTATAATCAGTTAACCATTGTTCTTAAACTGCTTTATCAGCCTGAGAAAATTCCATCTCTGCTAAATATACTGCAACCCTATCCCAACAAACGTAAGCTTCACTTAACAAATAAATCATTATTACAGGTTAACTGCGGTGGTGGTGCTGCGGTAGCGTTGTCGCCTCACAGTATGACGTTGCCCTGTTCAATTCTCAGCTAGAGTGTCTTCTGTGTGGAGACATGCGTGAATGGGCGTACCTTTGTTGAAGGTTGTGCATCAGAGCTGGCAACTTGGCACGTAAAAATCTACTGTCAATCATTAGTGGACCAGAGTTCCGCTGTGGCGAACCCTAACCGGGAAAAGCCGAAAGACACAAAACCAAAGCTAAAAATACTGCAGTAGACTCTCTATATTCCTACCAGATATCAAAAGCCTGGAATATACTTCCTCACTATATCAGATCCTTTATTAACACCACTCAGTTTAAAAAACTAATCAAAAGTTATTTATCTGACATATGAATTTGCTCATGAACAATCCAGGCTAACTTAGATCAACAAATACTATTTCTCCCCTACTCATAAAAATATCACAGTATTTTTTTCCCTAATTATTGTCTTTCCCTACCCACCCATTGCTATACATAACTATATAGTAACATCCTATTAACTAACAGTAACAGTCAAATTCAAATAAAGGGTAAAATTTTCTTCTTTCCTGAAACATTTCTCATCCTGACCTCCTTTTTCCTCACTCTTGTTTCTCCTCTTTAGTACTACCGAATAGTAAGTGATTATATAATAACATGCTTATTATTATACTTTTTTCTTATTCCTGACTGTAAACACTTAACTTTATATTCTAGTACCTACTGTAAACCATGTGTTACAACAGGTACCACATGGCTTGTCTTTCACTATTCTTCACATATTCTTTAGAGATCTGTATTGTTGCTAGATCAGACAAATTGTGTTAATTTCTGTTTTTAATATTTATTGTATAATACCTTTATTACAATATCTATGTCTTTTTTGTTACCATTGTATAAAATTCATCTCCATGTTTGAGTTTATGCATTGTTACTATAGGTTTATAGGTAGGTACTAGGCTATCTGCCCGAGGACATTTATAAGCCTAGCCAGAGTGTGTTGGCTTGATTAATTAACTGATCCTCTGTCAAGCAGAGCCAATGAAGTGATCCCAGGGGTGTATTTTCTGTTACCCATCCACTCGTCAAGGTTTATCTTGAAGAGTGTTAGTGAGGGGCTCTGCCTAATGTAGTTTGGAATTTTGTTCCAAAGCATGGGGAGTCCCTGTGACAAGAATCTATCCCTCCAGCATGTTCTGTTTATTGTTGTGGCAAGGTTTAGCTCACTAGAGTGCGTGGCTCACAGTGACTTGGATTTTATTAGGTGGAGCATGTACATCAATTCTGAGTTGGACATGGTTTTAGACGCCATAACTCAAGAAAGAGAACACGACATCATAATTGATTTAACAACAGTTCAATTGATTAACAATCAACCCAATCATCCCTTCCATTATATTATTCACTCAATAAAGTAATTAACCTATTGCAACTATAGCATCAAGACTGTGTATAAACAACCCCAAAATTGGACATGGTTTTGTAAGTCAGGCAGAGATCACCTCTGAGTAAGCGATATGCCACTGAGTATAGCCGGAGTTTTTTCAGTCGGGCTGCATAGGTCATATGTTTGAGGTCAGTAATCCTCTTAGTGAGGTACTTTTGTGATCTTTCCAGCTGATGGAAGTGTCCTGTGAGGTACATCCCACATGGGAGATTGTACTCTATGATGGGTCTGATGAGGGACGAGTAGAGAGGCACTATAACCTCTTTATTTCTAGATGCGAACCCTTTAGTAATTAGATGGGCCACATAGAAGGATTTCCTGACTACTTTGGCAATATGATTGTAAAAGGAGAGATTACTATCTACCTGGGTCCCCAGATCTCTTATTACCTCTTCTATATCAAGGGGGCTGCAACCTATGTGGTAATTCGTGGGTGTTTTGTTTTTCCCAAACAGGATGACTGCATTTTTTGGCATTTAGCTTGAGGCCATGACTTTGACACCAGGTATCCACCTTTTGGAGGATGTCTGTGTCAGCCGGAGAGTCAATTATGGCTCCCAGTTTGCAGTCATCGGTGAACTTGGTTAGCCATAGTCCTCCTGTGTTTGCCTGTACTTCTGAGAAGTATATGCCAAACAGTAGGGGTCCCAGGACTGAGCCTTGTGGGACACCACTTGTGACTAGTTTAGAGTTGGACCTGGAGCCCGCTATTCTTATTGTGTGAGTTCTGTCTGTAAGCCAGTTGGCAACCCATCTCATGACGTAAGGGTTTATGTTCAGGCTGGTGAGTTTTTCTGTAATACCCGAGTGGGGAATGGTGTCGATAGCCTTGGTGAGGTCAAGGTAGGCTGTGTGAACCACCTTTCCCTTGTCTATGGCCTTGATGACTGTCTCGAAGAAGTCAACCAGGTTTAGTAGGCATGATCTGCCCTTAACAAAGCTGAACTGGGTCTGGTCAAGTGTTTGGAGGTTCCCAATGTCTTTGTTAATGAGTTCCATGATGATGCGCTCCATAGCCTTGCAGACCAGCCAAGTCAGGCTTATGGGACGATAGTTACCAGGGTCAGTTGTGGCTCCTCCTTTGTGGAGAGGAATAACCGTTGCTATGCACCATTCTATGGGCATGTAGCCTGTGGAGAGGCTGAGGCTGAATAGCGTGTTTAGACGGGGGGTTAGTTTGTTCTGTAGTTCATGCAAGATGCAGCCTGGGACACCATCTGGCCCCATTGATGCTGTGTTTTTGGCTTTTGAAAGGGCTGTTTTCACCTGTGCGTCTGTGATTTCTGGGACACTACACTTTTCTGGTATTGTTGTGAGCCCTTTTGGGGTGAGAGGAGAGTGAAGTTTGCACTGAATCTATCTGCCAGGATGTTGGCAATATCAGTAGTTTCAGTATATTTTGTGCTATTTTGCACTAGTTCAGTGCATATCTGCGAGTTGCCACTTAGATTCTTAACATAGCTAAAGAAGGCTTTGTGGTTATCTTTTGAATCCTTGGCTATTTTTCTTTCGAAGTTAGCCTTGGATGATTTCATGAGGAACCTCAGTTTCTTACTGATACTGATCAGGGATGTCTTTCCTTCTTGGGATTTGCTTTTTTTCTGAACTAGTTTCCTCCTTCTATTGTATAGCCTGTTTATGGCAGGGGTCCACTAGGCTGGTTTCCTTCTCTTAGAGGAGTGAGTTTTGGTTTTTGCTAGGGATGGCACGATCCATGCATCCTTGTATGTGCTCATAGACTGCATTTGTAAAGGTTTCTGCATCTTGGGTAGTGTTATCCTTTAGTGTGGGGGCTGTGAAACGTACCACCTCTTCCTTAAGTAAGGTGAAGTTTGCTTTAGAAAAGATTTTTACTGTGGTTTCCTTAGTTGGGGGTGGTGGTGGGGTGTGGACATCCAGAGTGATTAGTTTATGATCTGATCTAACCAGTGACGGGTTGACCTCCGGTGTGGAACACCTGTCGCCCATGCTGGTGATGACCAGGTCCACTATGTTTTCTCCTCTGGTAGGGGAGTTTACCAGCTGATCCAGGGTGTTTGAGTTGATGAATTCCAGGAAGCACTGGGCCTGGGAGTTTGTACTCGAGTAGTTTTCCCAGTTAATGGTAGGGTAATTGAAATCGCCCAATATCAGGGTGTTCGGTAGTACCTTCATGTTTTCCAGTGTCTTCAGGAAGGTGGAGTGGTGGTCCTGTGTCATGGAGGGTGATCTGTAGCAGGCCACAAATTGCATTGCAGATTTGCCTGATGTTAGTTGCACATGGATGATCTCAGAGGTATCATGTTGCACCACTAACCTAGAGGTGTAGGTATCCTTGATGAATATGGATACATCCCCTCCTTTTGTGTTTCGGTCCATGTTCTGTGGCCAAAACATGTGGTATGAGTTGTAGCACAGTAGTGCTGGGGTGCTCTCTGGAGCCTTGAACCAGGTTTCAGTTAGTGCACAGATGTCGACGTTCTCCATACTGAGGAGTGCTTCGAGTGCGTGCATTTTGAGATTTAAACATACAACATAAACTATGTTGGGGGGTTTTCTCCCCAGGCCTCCACTGAAAATGGGTTTCTGCCCAGTCAGACTTTCCTGGTAAACAAATGTAAAATAAAATAAATAAATAAATAAATAAATAAATAAATGAAATACATAAAAGGATTGTGCTAACTGTACAATAAAAGATAGTGGGAAGCTTTGTTATGACATAATGTAATTATATTAAGGGCTCAACGATGACCTCAGTAATTACATTATGTCATAACAAAGTTTCCCACTATCTTTTATTGTACAGTTAGCACAATCCTTTTAGAAAAGTGTTTTGGACTAAACTGAAAAAAAAAAAACACATTGTAGACCAATAAGAGGAACAAATATTCTAGATCTGGTCCTCATCAACATGTCACACAGATGCACTGCCATGACTGTCGGACACTCATTAGTTAAATCTGACCAAAAACAATCATCTTCAAGCTGGCACTACCACCAGAATGCACAAAGGGTGAAATCAGACTAAAACAAAAATTCACCAAGGCAAACTATACCCTCCTAGGTAAAGGTATAAATGAATTTCAAGCCCCATCCCAAGCTGGAAGTGATAACTACATTAAAGTTTACACTAAAGCCCTGTACAATCATTTGCATAATTTATAAAATTGGCTATAACAGAAAGAATCAAGCTACAGCCCCAAGTAAAAACAAGCTGCCATGGTGGACATCCAGCATCAACAAACTTTACAGTAAATGCAAAAACATTGCTGTCCAAGAAAACAAAGACAAAGCCCCAACAACGGAGAAGCAACCTCCTCAGGCTCAACAGACAAATAAGACAACTTGTCAAATCCTCTAAGGGCTCCTTTGAGAGAAACGTAACAAGTACAGCCAAGGATAGCCATAGGGCCTTTTACAGCTATGTATGTAGCCTAAAATGTAGGCCTCAAGCATGTGCAGAACTAGTTACCATTGGTATCACACACACTGACCACACAGAGATAGCAAACCTGCTAGCAGATAGGTTTGGTGAAAATTTCACTCCCGTATCCCCTCCTAACTTATCACAAACCTTCCCTCAAACTCCCCCCCACCCTAAATATCTGAAGAGCAAGTTCTCAAAGCCTTGTCCAAGGCAAAAAACAACACAGCCTCTATGGGACCAGATGACATCCCAGGCTGTCTTCAAAAACAGGCTAAAACATGAACTAGCATCACCATTAAGTACCCTTTTCAATCATAGTCTAGACACAGGCTTTGTGCCTCCAGAATGGAGAACTGCAACAGCTATTTCCCTCTGCAAAGGTGTTCAAGCAACAGACCCGGGGAATTACAGACCCATAAGCCTGACCATCCTCATCTGTAAGGCCATGGAACGTATCATTATGGACTTCATAAATACAGACATAGCCAATCTCCAAACCCTAGATCCTATCCAATTCGATTTCATCAAGGGCAGATTCTGCCTGTTAAATCTAGTGGACTTCTTTGAAAATGTGACCAGGGCCATTGACAAGGGCAAATCTGTGCACACAGCATACCTTGACTTGGCAAGGATTTTTAACACAATCCCACATTCAGGCATTACCAATAAACTTAGCAAACTGAATGTAAACCCGTTCATTGTAAGATGGGTTGCCAACTGGCTCACAGAACAGACACACTATCAAAGTGGGTGACTCTACATCAGCCACCAGACCTGTTATCAGCAGGGTGCCACAGGGGTCAGTGCTGGGCCCCCTACTGTTTGGTATACACTTCTCAGAAGTTCAGATCAAAACTAAGGGCTTGTGGCTGACCAAGTTTGCAGATGAGTGCAGTTATTGAATCCCCAAATTATGTCAGTATACTCCAGGAGGGTCTCACACAGACCAGCGAATGAAGTATTAGTCACGGTCTCAAGCTGAATGCAAAGAGATGCATCATCATTCCCTTTGGCACAAACAATGTCCCTTCACACTATCAAATCAACAATAATACCCTAAGTACCCACAAAGTGGTAAGGGACTTGGAATCACAAGTTAACTGCAACCTTAACTTTGACCACCATGTGTCTCCTGTAGTAAGGAAGGCTTTCTACATAGCACACTTGATTAGTAAAGGCATCACCTCGAGAGCAAAAGAGGTTCTACCCCCTCTATACTCGGCACTAATCTGGCCCATAATTGAGTATAACACTCCATTCGGCATGTACTGTGCAAAGCATCTGCAGCAACTGGAGAGTCCTCAAAGGTTTCTAATAAAGAAGATCAATGGGCTCCAGCATGTGCCTTACACAAACCAACTAAAGTCCCTGTCACTATACTCCATGTCTTATAGACTTTTTAGGGGAGACATACGCCTGGCCTACAGAGCAATCCAGTATCCAAACCTAATGAACATGCTGCATATCAGTAAATCAAGCAGAACTAGGGCTACCCATTCCAGGGACCTAAATATGGCCTGCGACTTAAATAGGACATGCTGTAGGGACAGATTTATCTCCCAGTGACTGCCGCATCTTTGGAACAGGCTACCGATTCATGTGAAACAGAACACCTCTATGACACTGTTCAAGAGGAACCTGGACAAGTGGATGGGGCACAGTAAATTTTTACCAGGGATAGCATCCACAACCCTCCTGGACATGGACAGTCATCACTAAATGCAATCTTGGGTATTGGCTAGCATTTTGATGGTATTACATTGGGATGAAATTACTAGCCTTAAAATGACCTCCAGGTCGATAACCTAGTAATCTCCTATGATCCTACTGAAGCACTATTGTGATCTACCTGGGATATTTTATACAAGTGTTATATGATTGTTCCTTATTTTTCATTATAAACAGTAATTTTACTATAAATTATGTATTTAATTAAAAGACAGAACTTATGTGATGAACATTGGTTCCAGATGATTGCCACTGTTGAAGTGACACACCAGCCCTATGTGCAAAAATGGGAAAAGGGGCTGTGGATGGATGACTGCGTAGTTCCAGTATCTTTATTTTGGTGCTTAAGAAGATAGACACATTATAATAATAAAATGCAATGCAAGTAAATATGTCACATGGGTCTGGAAAACAGTAATTCAAACCTCAAAGTACTCATCAGCTGAAAGGATCCAAAAATGCATGAAGGTTTTTTTTTGTTTTACTTCACTTTGCCCCAGTCCCTGCCAGTCATTGGCCAATTGATCTATTCTTCCCACATAACTAGAAGCACATCAGGGGTGGTTCAGAATTTTCTATGACTATTACAGCTAAAAAGGGATATTATGTACAAGTCCTTTTGTTAAACTGATGTACATTTTCTGACAAATCACATTAATTTGTATGGCTACTAGTTAGAAAACAGTGGCATGCATTCTGCTTGCAAGGCCTCATGATGACTGCCATTGTTTTTTGTCCTGAATTAAAGCAACATCAAAATAAATCTTACGATTTATCACCTATGACATAAATGATTTCAGGAGTGCCAAGACAAGAGCATTGATTCCTAAATCATCACTACCTTACTGCAATGTTTACTG